>NC_142169.1:18606250-18907500 GCF_029865625.1 Vigna umbellata | reverse complement strand
CTAAAATAAAAGTAATAATAATGAAAATAAAAATAGTGTTTAAAATTTTATCTGTAACTAATTACATGTAGATTTATCTTTATGTAATTATCTATAGATTTAATAATATGTAATCATTTTTGGATCTTTTATGTTATTATTTACCAATCTTTTGTAAGTAATTATTAACGAAAAATTCGTAAATAACGTTATCTATGATTTATTTATGAATTTTTTTTCCTTAAATAATCCATAAATAACATCGTATTACCTATAGATTTTGGTCTTTCGTATAAATTATAATGAATTCTTTTTTTTAATGGTCATCATTGTTTCTTATTTTTATACTAGTGCATATAACATTTTTGTTTGCTTACTTAAAGCAAAAATTTAGAGATTTAAGTAACTTATTCTTTTTATAGATAATTTTATTTTTCAGTTGTGGCTATTGTCACAAAAAGTTTTCATACAATTTGGAAAGCTTTTATGACTAAGATTGTTCAAGATACATGTATCCATCACAATTTTTTGTCATTGACACATTCCAAATTCTTTTTGTATGATGTTTATGGTGGAGTAGTATTAGCAGGGATATACAATCACAACAAAATTTGTCAGAATTATGTATTAATAATCAACACTTGTCACAAACAAAATTATATTTTGTTTTTTGCAAAATTATTGTTACAATAAAAGATTTTTCTAATAGCCTTATAATAGTGATACATGAATACTATCACTACAAAATTTATCACAATTATGTATTAATCGACGCTTGTCAGAAATACTACAATTACATAACAATTTGTCATGGGTTGTAATTGTTGTCCAAAATTGCCATTACAAAAAAGAAAGGTTTTCCAAATAGTATTATAACAAGTGATGTAGCCAGAAAAACATTCTCATGACATACATATTAATTATAGGTCCTATTTGATAGTAGATATAACGATCTGATATGAAACAATAGTACTATATATAAATTTTGAAAAGTAAAATTTATGGAAAGAAATGCGGTATGCCATTGTTGAAATGGGGAAGCCCAGAAAATGGAAGAGGCTGCATGTTGTCTGTTGAAGGTGCTGTCTGCATTGAAAGCTGATCAAAACCTGGGTTGAAGTAGCTCATGTTCATCACATTATTTGCAGAAGGTTGCACAACTACGTTGATGTTTGCCTGTTGTTGCTGATATGTCCTCTCAACAAGACTTTCATATAAATTTTGTGTATTAATCAATTGATTTTTAACCATAGCAAGCTCTCCTTGCAATGATGCCACCTGAATAACTCCAAATCAGTACCTTCTTATTTACGATTAATATTATTAACAATATCTTTTTAAAGAACTCAACATTTAATGAAAAGCATTGATTAATTTTACTCCTATTAATAGTTCTAAACAAGTTTTTTTTAACATGCATTGTATGTGTATCGGTTTGTTTATACATTAATAAATAACTAAAATTAAAAAATACATGCATTAATTAATCCCATTTCATTCAATATTATTAAAAAATATAAATAAATACATTGTTTTATAAGTTTTTGGCAATGTTCTCCAATTAAAATAAGAATTTTTCATATGTTTTTTTAAGACAAACCTTTATTATGCTAGTATAGTCTAATAAGACAAATATTTTATATAAAGATAATTGATGGAAGAAAGTGACAAGAGATAAAAGTTAAAGGAAGAGAGAGAAGTGATTACTTGACAAATAATGTGATGATAGAAATGAAGATATGTAGGAAAAAAATTCAAAAAAATAAACAACTCTTTCAATGTTTTATCTAAATAACTTGTTTTGGTAAGGAATTACAAATATTTATTAGATTTATATGTTAATTGTTAAATGTAAGACTCGTCGTACAATCCATAAACCTAATCCTCAATTTTTTAAAACTAAAAAACAATGTACAAAGAGTTGAATGTGTTTTTGTGTCATCACACTTCAACACATTGTCATTAAAGAAGTTGATATCCCTTTTGGTTTTATGTGTGTCTATAGACCAATGACTAAAATGTTAGAAGATATAAGGTTAACTCACTATAGTTGGAAGAGAGATTATGAATTCAATCTCCGTCTAACTGATATTTGAGATATATAAGGTTGGTTTAATAAATTTGGAAGAAAAAAAGAAGACTAAAACCTTATAAATACACATATGCAACAAATAAATTAAAGATTTCAAATCAACTATATATAAACTTAATTTATAATATATAAAGAGATGATGAGATTTTCAAGAAACATAAATCTCATATTCAATTTGTCTATTGTGAAAGCAAAATAATGTATAAAAAAAATACAAGTAGAGTGGAAGAATTTAAAATATATAATTTTAAACCTTTATTGGAGTTATTCATGATCAACCTTTCTTTATCCAAGATTTTAATTACGAAAGAAAGAGTTTTATTTGCTGGTTTTTAAAAATTGGGGATCTAATAGATTTTGTGGATTAGATCAACAAAATAGAATCAATACTGTCAAGGAAAAAACATGAGCCAAGATATAGAATGCAATATTATAAAATAAAACAATAACGGTGATTGCTTATGTGTTCCTTCTTTAAAACATGATTTAAATCTCTGTTTCCATTTATTGCCTGTCATTTGGAATTATTGTATAGATCAATTGATTTATTTATTTATATTTAATAAAGACATAAATGTAATTTGTCAATACTAAGTTCTTAGAACCAAGATGGTCTGCCTCATAAACCCTCCTCCATGTTTGTCGTTAACAACTCTTTTTCTTGAATGACATGTAAAATAATTTTAAATGACAACCAATGAACGAAAACTCAAAGAATATTTTAAATATTTTTTTAAGTTATAAATATTTATAGTCCTGATTAGCTAAAAAGGATAGGAAAGGGATTGCGACAAAAATAATAATAAAGAAAAACACTAAAATCATAAAAATAACTTTTTTTTAGCTATAAACATAAATAAAATATCAAAGTTCATGGTAAAAATATAAACAAACAAGAGTTTAAACATTGTAATAATAAGACAAACCTGTCGTTGCAAAGCAGAAATGGTGGAGACACAACCATGAACAGGGTTGGCTAGCCTTGTTTGAGCTTCGTAGCACAAAGAATTTATGGCCTCATTACGATGAATCTCTTCAACTTCTAGCAATAGTTTTGACAAATTGTTTGCACCAAACACCTTGTGCACTGCTGCAAACAGCGTTGAGCCCTGGCTAGAACCAAAATAAGGTGCAAAGATGCAGTCACTGCTGCATTTTTTTCTCATTTTCTTGCATGCTGCGCATGGAGGAGATGATGCTCGTGATCTCACACACTTTGAGACCTTGCTTTTGTGCTTTTCAACATTGGCTTCTGCCTCATTAGCCATGCTCAGTTTCTCAATGCAAGACTGAAATTTATTGTAAATATTTATTTATAAGAGTTCGAAAGGGAATATTCTTTTGTTTTTTGTTTTTCCCTTCTAGAAAGTGAGAGACGTTACAACAATGTATTTCGGTTTTATCAGTTTTTTCTAAGCTTTTTATTATATGTTAGAATTTATTAAATTAAAGTAATACTTATTTTAGGGTGTATTTAATGCAACATGTTCAAATAATCAAAATATTCATTGTGTAAAACTGTGGGCAAGATAACTAACATTATGCAATCAACTAGAAATTAAGGACCAATTCCTTAAGGTACTAAAATCTATTTATGGGTTTAACTCTCATGGTAAACTTTTCTATGTGGATAGACTAAGGACCTGGTTACATGCTTAAGAGATAAGGTTAATTTATCAATCATATCATATCAAGTTGGTGTCTACATTGCTCTTTGAAGGATGATAGAACTGCATGTGTTGATTGGTTTTGTGGCTAATTACTCATCCAATTTTTGGTTTCTTTTTAACTGTTACATTGAGAGTTTCAAAAATTGATCAAGTTTAGGAGATTCCAAGTTAAAAGCTAATTCACATTTTAATGTAATATTATTTTTATGGATAATACATTATTTAAAATATGCTTACATATTAATTTCTAGATATATGTCAAATATTATTAAGCTATATGAATTTTGAAATACATTATTATAGTCTTTTACTACAAGCTTACTAAATGGTTAAGAGTGGTAAATAGAAAAAAAAGTTAATATTTTTTACCTTCAATTATAATATGCAAAGTAGGAATTAATATATGTTTGAAACTTTGATTTTGTTTAATCTCATAACTTTAGAAATGATTGAATATAGTTTCTTCCACTCAACGAAATTAAATTTTTTTAGTGTCTAGCATTTACACTGTGTACATGTGACACATCCTTTCTCATTCAAATTCCTCATTTTCTTCCTCTTACACAGGCTACTTCCAATCTACAAGACCCCAACAACCTTATGTCGCCCAAGATGTCGTTGGTGACACCGGTCATCGTTATATCAGAGTCGACGCAACCTTCTCCTTCTTTGTTCTCTCTCTTCCATGATGTGAATGGTCAAGCTAAGTCAATCAAGTCAAGAATCAAGCTGAGACGAACCGAGTTGAAGGTCGAGCCAAATCAACCCAAAAGGTTAGTCAAACCGATTTAGGTTGAAGGTCGAGTCAAGTGGGTCCATGTCAAAGGACCAATGGTTAAGTTGAGTCGGCTTAGTTTGAAGGTAGAGTAGAGTCGCCTAAGCCGAAGGTCAAGTAGAGTTGACCCGGTCAAAGGTCAACCTAAGTCAATCATGTCGAATAGTCGAGTTGAGTCAGACACAACTGAAGGTTAACTTGAGTTTATTAATGTTGAAGGTTGTGAAAACTTGGCCCGGGTCGAAGATCAACTTGAGTCACCCTAGGCAAAGATCGACCCATGTTAGTTCCGATCAAAGGTGGAGTTAAGTTGGTTGCGCTAAAGAATCAAGTTGAGTGGTTTGAGATGAAGGTCGAGTTGATTCGATTAGACTCGAAGGTTGAGGCAAATAAGTCTAACTGAAGATCAACATGAGTCTACAGGTCGCCTTGGGTCAAAGGTCAACTTGAGTTGACTAGATCGTATAATCAATTTGAATCGACACGGGTCAAAGGTCAAAACAAGTTGACGAGTAGAGTATCCCAAAACTAGGTGTCATATGAAAAGTACCTTACCGGTACCAGGGGGTTCACTCATGCGAGAGAAAGAAAAAAATGAAGGAAATATATATGGTTCAAAAGTTTAAACACACTTCGATACTATGTGACCAAACTTTTTTCATTATTACCGAAAAAACTTATGCAATATCCATTTACAAATATTTGATCTCATTTTTAAACAAAATCTTGATTACATAAATGTATACAGAAGCTCCCTTTCTCCCCTTCTCTCTCTCTCTCTTTCTCTCTTTGGAACACTTTCTCTGGAACTCTCTCTCTCTCTCTCTCTCTAGAACTACTTGTCTTCACTAGTACAAAAATTACTTTTTATATCGTTGTTTAGAGCATATTAGATTGATTTTATACCAGATCAAGAAACTACAGATCTAATAAGTTAGATCGTTTATAAAACAAATGATCTAATATATGGCATTGAAGTGAAAAAAAAATCCTCCATTCATCTCCTGTACACAACATCTTACATTCATTCGCCATCCTTCATTCTTCCTCCTCCATTCAATTAGAGAGCACAACACAAAAAAGAGAAAGCACACACATGAAATCAGGGCAACATTTTTCCTAAAGTAATAATATCATGAATTTACAAACACTTACATAGAACAAATTTCTTCTAAAGAATGGAAAAATTTTACACACCTCCCTACCACTAGAACCCTAAACCCTAAGGTTAGGGGAAGAAGAAACCAAAGACCCACCTTACTACCACTAGCAGTGGCTACAAAAACAAAAGCATCACCTTCCTATCACAAGCACCAAAGACGACCTGAGCAAGGGTAAACAACGAAATTCTGCCAACGTTTGAGTGCGACAATGTTCGAAATCAATGTGGGGGAATTCTGGAGTGTGATGGGGATACTAATAGTGAAGAAAGAAGACAAAGTTCAATGTGAGAAGAGAGAAGATATAAGAAAATGAATAGAGAATATGGGTGAGGGTTATAGGTTCTCTTGAAAAGAGAAGATGAAGCTCGACGTGGGAATAAAAAAAAGTATAACTATTAGATCGGTTCTTTCTATTCCATACTATATGTTTTCTTTTTATTCAAAGTTTGTTAAATGATTTATGCTTAACGTTGGATAAACTTATCACTCATCTTACATCATTGGCTTGAGATTCGGTTGGGAACTAGTCTCAAGTTATGGTCCAATTAGTTTTCTTATATGCTTCTAGATGCTAGGAATGGATCTAGGGTTACACTTGGAGATAAAGTCTTAATCTTATTGTAGGTGATCCTTTCAAACAGTCACTAAGGAATCATATTGAAGGATGATAATTCTAGGCTCTAGGTGTCAGAAATGGACCTAGAGTTACACCTAAGAGAACTCCCAGGACTTGATCATTAACAACACAATATTTAATTATAGATTTGATACAAGAGATGGTAAAGTGAAGTCAAACTCAAAAACAGTTTTATCATCTGAAAGTCACTCACTTAGCATCCAAACTGTTTCCAATCCATTTCACACTTATTTCACTAATAAAATATGTTTTCTACACGCCAAAATCTTTGTTACTTTACATTAAACGATCAAATAGTCAGAACATTGTATTTTCTACCAAATTCTTATGGATACGACATTTGTTATACTACTAACTACTAGTATATTTCCTGGTATAATTGGGTTGCATTACAAACCCAACAATCTCCTTGTTAACCTCCCCTAAGATTAGAAACTCTCTATTGAAATAACAAGAACAACTCTCAAAGTAAGATGGTACAATCAAAGCGCACAGGATAAAACTTCACTTTGTGAAGAATATTACAAGGTTTATCACACAATCCAATTTTATCACACAATTGGGTATCCTTTTTTAATCATTCAATCTTTTCTTATTCAGCTTCGCATCCTTTAGATAGATGTTGAAGAGATAGCCATCGAGGATATTTGAACTTTCGTAATTTCAATAGAATCTTAATGATTTCTCTTTATAAGGAATGCCTTGATAATTTCTTCAATGCAATTCTTAAGTGTCATTCTTCAATTATTCAAATATCTTTTCACTAAGAGTATTTTTTTTTCCATTCTTGATTAAGCACAAGCTTGATTTGAATTTGAATATTTATCTTCTCTTCAACGCTGAAAATATTCTTGTTAAAAGAAACTTTGTGGAACACCATTCTAAAATGTCTCGTTACAATCATAATAATTTCTATTTGAAATCAATATCAATTTGATGAGTTAAATAGATTATTTCCATATTCAAATATAATTTGATTGTTTGATTCAAAAAATTCTTCTTTCACAAGACTTAACATTCTTAATCCTTTTAAATAAAATTTTGATTTCAAATAATACAATAAAAATATTCTTTCAAATATTCTTTCAATAATTATATAAAAAAGAAACAACTTAGCAAAAGTGATCAAGGTCATTTAAGTTCGTTTGATGTGTGTTGTAATATAGTGTTTTCATTCATCTTAGGCTTTGACTTGTCTTGTCAACGCACTTGTGTAGTCAATTGATTTTAGGCTTTTGGTATTTGAGTAGTCTACTCAATATTATGAATTTCGTACATTAGTCTATAATGACATCCTTTATAATGACACATATGGTACATCTACTTATCTAGTACATGTTGTTAAGCTTCCAACTTATAGAATCACAATTAAACTTATCACAATTGTTAAAAATCATTCATATATCACTTATATTTTTTTCTTATCTGTTCTAAACCTCGTTTTGTCTAATCAATAACTTTTGTCATCTAATAATATTTTGTTAACATCAAAAGTCTTTCATATTGAAGATACATCTTATTCCAACAAATTCATTTTTCTCTTAATTTAACTTAACTTCAATTTCTTTTTTAACATAACATAATTGTTAAAATATGTTAAATATTCTATTAATAAATATTAGGTAATCAAATATTGTGTTGCTATAATTTAGACATTATTATATTTTGTACAAATTTGTGCAATTGTCATTACTTTAATAGATAAGGAATTATAAGACCCTTTTATATATATATATATATATATGAATCTATTCTTTGAAATAATACATCAGTATTATTTCTTTAAACATTTTCACAATAATTGCTTAGAAACTGAGTTCCATAAATCTTAAAATCTACTTTGAAAATTGTGAGACATTACTTTTGAATAGATGTTGTTCCATGAACATGAAGATATAGTCTTAAGATATTACTTGACATAGTATCTAACGCTTCTTGTATCTTGCACTTATATATGGCTAATCTAATCTTCAATAACACTCATACAGCGATTTAAGCATGTGTCTATTCGTATTTTGAACTTATATAAACTTAACGATTGCATCTAACTAGGCATGTTTGTTAATTGCGTATGTTAAAGAAACTGTCTGATTCATATTCATACTTGAGTCTAATCTTCAATAAATCATCTTTACCTTAACAAGGTTTTAGCGTGACTTTGAGACTATTACATGATCTTAAAGCATTTTGTATAAATGCTCACTCCATTTATTTTTTATCATTTCATTCTCTTTTTTGTCTATCAAAAATATCTCCCCAATAATCATTTGCATTATTAACTTCAAACTTATTACTTGTAAAATACAAGTTTAAATAAAAAGGAAAAGCTGATGAATTTTGAAAAGCAAGACACATTCCTACAACTAAATGAGGCTGTAAAGATTGTGCCGTGAAATACAATACTTTTTCCTTTTTGACACTTCCATTTGTCTGGAAGGAATCCGCTATGAAAACATTAAATTAGTCTAGACTACTCGTTAAAGAATACAGAGTAAAAAAGAAAAATATTAATGAAAAAATTGTTGTTAATATACCCTACTTCCAATAATTTTATATCAACTAACTTACATAATTCTCATGTCGTGACAATTTTCTTATAATGTCGTGTAATTCATACATCACAGTTTCTCCACAGTTTATCTTTTAATGCAGTAGGACTTTATTGCTTATGATTACTTTGATGGTAGGACCTACATGGAACAAAAATCGAAAGTCATCGCCGTAAATTGTGTAAGTGTGAACATAAAAAAAATAAAAAAAACCTTAAAAATTACAATAGTGCAAGCTTTGATATACCATAGTTTTTCATTAGAAGCTATACTCAGATTTTGGGGCAAAGGAGTTAGAACATAAGACCTTATAATACTATTCTGATGTTGCAGTATCTGCAACCATGAACCTTTTAGGCTTATAGTGAAATATACAAAACAGTAAAAAGTGAAAAACCTGTGGATTGAATCTACTGAAAGGAAAGTCCTCGAGATTCTGAGCCTGGTGACCCTTCACTACTTTGTGAATCCCCTCTCCATGCATCCTGCACTTGAGATGCAAACTGCAAGTTCCACAGAACATCCTCTATAGAGGGCCTATCTTCTGGCTCTTTAACCATACACCTCACACATATCTCCATCATTGTCTTCAATGATTGATCCAAGCATGCCTTGCGAATTGCTGTATCAACCACACTCCTCCTACCCTCTTCGTCTGCTCCTAAGCTTGCTTGCAACTGCCTCATCATGCAATTAAAACAAGCATATCATAGTAGAATTCTAGATGCTTTTTATTCAATGTGGATTATGAAAAAGAAAGCAGATAAAAGAAAATGAATCAGTGTCCCTGTATTTACCAGATCTCTAAAAGCGTCTGCATCATTTGCTGTCTTTATTTGCCTTCCTAGAATGAGTTCGAGTAGTATCACTCCAAGGTCGTATATATCAGACTTATCTTCATGCTTTACACTACAAAACAGCACAAATCATTAAAAACCTCTCTTTCTTACTTACATATACATACAAGTTTGTGTAACAGCATAAGTGAGATGTCAAAGTTCATAATGATGTCTAACATGACCTTATTTGGAAATAGGATCAAAAGTATTTTCTCTACACTGAGACATGTCAAATTATCTCATATGGTATACAAAATTATTGTATAAGTTCTGTTTTTCTAACATGTTACACAACCTGATTAACTTTCTATCATCACCTTTTATTGTTGCTAGAGTGTTTCAATCCACTTGAAGAATTTCCATGTCGAACCTGGAAGGATAAAATTAAGGTGAATAAGTACAGGATTTTTTTCATCAAGATGAAACTTAGTAATGATTTTTTCCTCCTCACTAAAAAACTGTAAAATGTCAATATTGTTTTCTTCTTACCTTCCCCATGTTAGATAACAAAGGCAGATGATAACTGCTGATTTTCGCAACAAGATTCTGATCCATCAAAACATCTTCTATCTTGAGATCGTTGGAATATACACCAGGGACTATCCCTGTATGCAAAAACTGGATTCCCTTTGCCACTCCAATTGCAGCTCCAATGCGTTGGGTCCAACTCAAGCATTTTCTAACATTTTCATCTGCCAAAATTATGAGGCATCAATACCACATTTCTGAAGAGGATGGAGAATAACAAAAAAGACATTACTGTCATGATCATGCAAAATGTTTGAGTGTCAATTACCACAGATCCAATCCCTGAGCGTGCCATTTGGTACATATTCAAAGACAAGAAATACTTTGTTGACACTCGAATCATCCAGAGAACATTCAAAGCAGTGTCCAATAGCGCTGACTAAATGACGATGCCTGAGTTTTGATATCAGCTCTATGTGGTTCACAAAGTTTTGAGTGCTGTATTTCTTTGTCATTTCTACACATCGAATAGCAACAACCGAACCATTCTTCAGCTGACCTCTGTACATCTAAGACATCAAAATACACCATTTCAAAATGAAACACTCATCACATAAATGCTTAGAGAGTTTCAGCTTAATTATAACTGACAACTTGATGCTACATAGTTAAGTGAATCATGACTGCATAGTCAAATTATGTTTGTGATGCTGTCTAGTGTACAACAGCCAATGAAAGGAGGTTAAACCACTGATTTCGTATGAATATAGTTCAAAGGAAAATTTCCTATATATGCAAAAATAATTTGAGACATTGTAGCATACCTTCCCATAAGAATCTTCACCCATTAAAGAAGCTGTGTCAAAGTAGTTTGTAGCTGCCTCAATCTCTTCCAATGAGAAACTTCGATAACTTGGCAGGCCAACTGCTCCCAACTTCTTTGTTTGAGATATATACCCTTTAAGTACAGAAAAAAAAGACATGTTTATCAATTTATCCTTAATATGGAATACAGAAAACTGTATATTCTTTCATGTCACACTCTCAAGAAATATTTTCCAATTAGTAAGTCGACATCACTGATAAAGAACTATTGTTTTTACTTGTTTGGCTGCAAATAAACATATGTTTCTTTTATTGAATTTAAACATGTATAAAGTCCTTGTTTCTATTATTTAAAAGTGGGAAACAGTTATCATCTTTATTTACCAACATATGTTAATACTAGATTTTAATATATAAAACCATTTTTGTCAATCAAGGTACAGGGCTGCTTTAGCAGGAAATCTGTTTTTCATCCTATTCAGTAAAAAATGTTGTTCTTTTCTTTCTTTCCCATTTCTGTTATTGATTCCTAACAACTGGTGCCTCGTTTTTAGCACTATTTTTGTTCAGCTGGGTAGTGGAATATATGCAAAAAGCAGCTGATGTTGGAACAGACCTTGTTGGGAAAGTAGAACAGGGACTACCTGAAGATGACTCAAGATAGAGTGCAAACATATAAGGAAAAAGATCCTACTAATTTTCCTCTAAATAACAGTTTAGGTATGTATATGGGTACACTAATTTAACTTCTTGTTTTAGGAACCTTAGTTTTTTTTTTATAAGATTGTTTGAGTGATCATCTAACTTCAGTATTTAATTTTTCTCAGACATCAAGAGAATCTTATTGTTATTAGTGATAAAAATGGCTACACATTAGACTAGCACATATCTGAGAACTTTGTAAATTTTCTGCATATGGATGAAAAATGTATAAAATGGAAAAGGTGGTTTGATCATGCACACAACACTGTGTGTGTGTGTGTGTGTGTGTGTGAGAGAGAGAGAGAGAGAGATTTACTTGCATCAGAAAGCAACTTAGAAGTGTAACCAGAAGCAGCATTTTCTGATATTAATCTTGTTGGCGGGTTCTTCATTTTGATTCTAGCATTTCCTCTTCTAACAATAAAGAAAATTAGCAAAACAAGTGCTACTCCTCCAAGAGTACCACCTACTATGCCTAGGGAAAGAACTACCTTAGATACTTGTCTGTGCTTCTTTCTCTCAGGTAATATTCCCACAGCTAGGGCCTCAGTGTGGCAAAAAGGCTGCGGCTGCTGATTTTGATTCGCACTGTCTAGACAATTTCTAGCATACAGGAAAGTGCTATCACTGGAATTTGACACTAAACATTTAGGTAAGCTCCCAGTCAAAAGATTTGAGGATAAATCCACTACATCAAGCTCTGAATTACAAGACAGATTCTCAAAAAGCATCCCAGTTAATTTGTTACCAGAAATATTCAGATAGGTAATAGAAGGAAGTGACAACAATCCTGGTTGAAATGGCCCCACAAATGCATTTGATGATATATCCAAACGTTTAAGCTGATAGTATGAGCTCAATTCAGCAGGAATACCATCCCTGAACCTATTGTTTCTTAGCACTAATGTAACCAACTTGTTACCAAGTTGAGGAAACTGAGGTCCAAAGGCATTGTCATCCAACTCAAGCACTTGAAGATTCTTCAAACGACTAAAATCAGGCAGCACCCCATACAAGTGATTATGAGAAAGTGAAAGAGCTCTCAGATTCTCCACATTGCCAAGAGAATTCGGAAGAGATCCATTGAACAAATTATTCTTGAAACTTAGCACAGTTAAGGCCGGAAGTGAATCAAGCCAAGGAGGAAATGTTTCAGCAAGCATGTTGTTGTCAAAAATGAGTGTTTGGAGATTTTTCAGTGAAGAAAGTTCCTGAGGAATGGAACCATAGAGAAAATTGGAACTCATGTTGAGTATTTCCAGGGATGACAAACGAGCTATCTTACCAGGCAAAGGACCCCAAATACCCAGAGAAACCAATGTGAGAACTTTCAAACTGGGAAGCCTTACCAGTGTTGTGACAAAGGAATTTATTGAGAAATTTCTAGGGAGAGGCGAATCTCTTCTTTCACCTATTATGTGAAGCTGTGTTATGGTGTCTTCATAGCACACTACAGAGAGGGAAGAGTTTGAATCTGTGTTACAAAAATCTGTGTCCTTGTTCCAGTTGCTCAAAGCAGCAGGAAAGTTCAATAGCTGCTGAATTCTGAGAAGAGTCTGAGAGTGAGAGGACTGTAATTGCTCTGAGTAACAGATAGAAAGTACAAAAGTAACTAACACCAAAAGCACTGAGGGATGTTGTATATTTGCCATTAGACACAAGTCATGCAGTGAATGAGAGAGTTTTGGTTATATTCTCAAAAGGATTCAAATTCTCTCAAAATTGAAGCTTTGGGGGTACATGCATAAACCCTGCAATTACAAGAAAACGTGTTAATATAAATAGACAAAAACAAAAATGCAAGAATCTACTGAATCAAAATAATCAAATTTTACCATGTATTGAATGCATGAACTCTAAGTTTCAAGTAAATCCAAAGGCAAATTCTCAAAGAAAATCATTGTTTCACGCAAACTCAAAAAGTATAACCACCTGAGAAAAGTTTAGACATAATTCAACATGCAGAAAAAGCTTCACCTGCTGTAGAACACAGCACACATCAACGAGTTCTAACCAAAACCAAAATACTCAGAGAGAGAGAGAGAGAGAGAGGGAGGGAGGAAAGAAAAGTTGGGAAGAGATGAGAAAACAAAAATTTGTATGCCTTCAGAACTTGCAGAGGCCACCCAATTGAAAAAAATCCAAAACTTTTTCAACCATACAATTCAGGAGTAAATCTCCAAATACAAGTAAAGCCTGGAAACTGGAAACCATTTCTTCTCTTCCGAGAGCAGGACAACGCTGTAGTGACAAGAACTGATAAATGAAAACAAATGAAAAAGACCAAAACTCACTGCTCTCTGACAAGGTGACATTTCATGGTTATCGATCATAATAAATGAACTGACAATTTCTTGGTTTTGGTCGAAAGAAAAAGGTTTTTTCTTTTTTCTTTCTTTGTGTGGCGGAAGCAAAAGAAAGATTCTTGTAAATGAGGGAAGCCTTTATTCTTAACTGTGATATGATTCTTTAACCTTTTAAGGCTTTAACTTGAGCATGTGGACTCCAGCAGATTTCCTTGAAGGAGCTAGTTTTTGTACTTTTCCCATCATTATGAGTGGGAAATTGGCTGAAGAAGGAGCCTTTAGTTTTGGCTCAGAGTTCAGTAACGTAAGGTGTTACTTTCAGGGAGAGATGAGCCTTTGTTTTCTCTCTCCAACTTTATGACATGGTCCCCCCTTATTTATTTCTGCTGTTGCTTTTGCCTTTTGGGTTCTTCTTCTCTCTCTCTCACACCAACCTACCTTCATTTATGTGTCTATGGTTGGAACTTGGATCTTAAACCTTCAAAGCAAGAGTCTCATCTGAAAAGTTGGCAAATCTATGTCAGCAAAGGATGCAAGATCTTCAAGGAAAAGGAAGGAACGTGCATGATCAAAACCAATGTCACCTAAAGAGTTTCTGATGCGTGATTAGATCATGTGATTGCTATTTCTTAACAAACTTTAGTGTTCAGAATATCTTGTATCAAGATACGCTAACTCTCTTTTGCTACATAAAAAAGATGGCTTGGCATGATAAAATATATTACAGATCTAATAATGATTAATCAAAACAATAATTTTTTTTCCCTAACAATAATTTTTTTTCCCTAAGAGATGTTTGCATTATATATACGTGTGTGTTTTTTCTTAAAATTGAAATAAAATAAAAAAGTATAATGTAAGTATGTCTCATGATTCATGACAGAGGAGAATGATTCAATTTAACAAAAGGTGGTGACTATTTAACAAAAAAATGAATTATAAGTTAATGAATGAAACACTATTTAAATTTCCTCTCTATAAACAAATTTGAAGAAAGAACAATATTTATATAAAAGGAAAAAGAAACAAAGTTAGATATTTTAGGTAATTAATAGTTCCGGACCTACATGGTTCTTCCTAGTTAACAAAGAGCCAATGGATTTTCTTAATTATTACTTTGAGCTAATTAGATTTGAGTCTATTTTAAAATAATAATAGACATAACTTAAGAAAATAAATACATTATTATCTCTTTGAACTATTTTCAGAATAAATCTAATTAAAAAAAATAACCTAATACCCCCTCCCAACTTTTTTGCAACATTAAACATTTTTTATATGATCAGCTCTCTGATCAATTCCCAAATTGAAATCTTGAAATAGTTTTTTTTGCCAATGCTGGAAATCGGTTGCCGTGAGTATATTCTGACCAGATTTTTGTATTATATTTTATATTTAATAACCTTAATATAAAAATTTTAAATATTATTTGTACTATTATAAACTATTTTCAGTTTATCAGTACTATTAAAATATAGTATAAAATACAATAATAATAGTAATAATAAATCATTTGTAATTACTTTAAAACATTGTTAATATAAAATAAATAGTATTATTAAAAAATCAAAAATATAATTAAGAGAGATAATAATAATTAATAATTATTTTAACTAGTGTGAATATAAAATTAATTGAAATAAAATCTTAATACTAAATTTAAACTCAACAATTTAAGTTATTAATAAAAAATAATCATTTTATTAATACTGTATGCTAAAAATATTTTTCTATTTTTATTAATTGAAAAAATACTATACTTGATTTTTATTATTAATTATAATTTATTATTTTTTAATAAATTTATATATTTGGTATTAATTAGATAAATATTATTTAAAACTGTTGGGAATATATTACAATTATAAATAACGTTATAAATATTATGACATTTTAAATAATTGTTTTTAAGTTTAATTTATTAATATTAATAAATATAAGAGTTATTATAAATAAATTTATTATCAAAATTAAATGTCATTCTTAATTGAAAGTTGTATTATTAATATTAATTAATTGTATTTTTCACAAGAAAATTTAAAAGAATTACATCAGTTATAACAATAGTTATAATTCAGTACAGGGTTCCTACTTGTTATTGGGATTATTGGTGTGGCCTAGAATTTGGTTAAATATCTTATTAAAGATAAAGTTCGCATTGCCTTATATGTTTTTAGAATAAGCATTTTGTCTTAATATATAAGGGATTTACTTTTTGGTGTTTTTTTCAATTTTAGTTTTTAATAAATAACCATTTTTTATGTTAAAATAGTGAACTTATTAATTTTATCCTTTAAGTAATCTTTTCTCTGGATTTGATCGTTTTTTAATCAACCATTTTTTATATTAAAATAATTATTCACAATAAAAAAAATTATTCACAAAATAAATAAAATTTATCTTTTTTATTTATATTTAAATTTTTAATTATAATTTTATTATTTTGTATTAATGTAAAGAAAATAACATTGTTGAATTATTCTCAACTCGATTTTTTTGTTGTCCTTCTAATATGTATTAAATTATATCAATTGATATTTATTTTGATATTTTCAAATATATTAAAAATAATTATAATATATCCAAGTTAAATGTAGTTTTAATGTTTATTAAAAATTAGGAATGACAAGGAGTTGTAGAAAGGAAGTGTTTATTATATAATATACAAAATTTATTTATTATCAGTTGAATATTTGTTTAAAAAGTTCTTGTTATATTCAAAATTATAAGTATTCATGGATATCTATGGATGTTTAGAAAAAAAAATATTTCAAAAATTTTAAAATAAAATCTAAATAAAATTATATAAATATATATATATATAATTTATTTTTAATTAAATTTAACTTAAAAAAATATAATTAATTTTAATTTTAATTAAACTTAACTCAATAAAATATGAATTAAATTTCAATTAAATTTTATTTGTAGATACATATACTATGATATCTACACTTAATTTATTTATAAATATGTACTAAAATATCTCACATTCACAAGTAATAAATATGCTCACTGTCCATACTTATAAGTACTAAGTATTTGGTGCAAAATTTATTTATGAATATCTACAAACACAATATTTTCGTCATCCTAATAGAGAAAAAAAAACATTAGAACCAGTAACATGTGTAATAAATTGAATCCATTTTATTTAATAATTGGTTTAAATAGGTTTAAAAAATTGGAATTTGGTTCATATGTAATCCATTAACAATAATTTTTTATTATTTTTTCATCACTTTATATTATCATTGCATAATAGTTTTAATTATATAATTTGATAATTTAATATGTTTAACGAGTAGCATGTTTTTGAATAATATTTAAATGATTTGGAAGCTTAATTTATTTAATATCTAATGGGTTGATACTTTGACTTTTTTTGTATAGGTTCTTAAACTAGTATAAGAAATTGAGAGTTTTCTATACTTCAATTCCAGTATAAAAATATTTAATTTTTACATCAATTCTAAAAAATTATTTAGATTTATTAAAATTATTCAACGGTCATTGAGGTATAATTTAGGAATTGCAGAAGTATTATGCCTTTTCAAAATCCATATTACTCAGCAGAACTAAAAAAGAAAGTGAGTTGATGTCATGTCCGGTGTAATTCGGTTGTCAACTAAATTGGAATAATAATTACTTTCCAAAAATTATTGTGTGTATCAGAAAAAGAAATCATTGAAGTAACCATTAGTTCAACAATGTCTTGATTTGTTAGTTGAACTGAGGTTAAATACATACAAATACAATGATTCAGGTAACAGGTAACATGTCAGATTTGAAACCTAATTTTCTGTTTAACATAATAAGATTTAGTCTCTCTCATATATGCATAGAAAATTTTCCACAAATATTCTTAAGAATTAATGGGTCTGCTTTGACTTTATTAATTCTAAAAAATTGGATAACCGGATTTTTATTTAGGGTTTAGATAACTTCATTATTCATTCATGTTCTAAAGTTATTCACCGAAGATAAAGTTATTTCCTCCTTTTTAATATTTTTTTGTTTTCTTTCTATTTGTTTAGAACTAAAAATTATGTAAATATTTTGAAGAACAAAATATGCTCTTATAAAGAAAAAAAAATAGAGCAAATTTTAGGTGTCGAAAATTTAATACTTTTTTTCAATTATCTCCAAACGAGTGAGATTGAGCAACAATCTTCATGTCCCAGCAAAAATAATGATAATTCTATAACCAAATTCAGTCACTGTGAAGAACTGCAATTGCAATAACCCCTCAACCTCTACAATAATTGAGATAACTTGATAGAGGGTACATACATGTGACATGTCACACACTAAATCCATAATTGAACAAGAGTTGAAAGAATAACATGGCTACTTTCTCCAATTTGGTAATTATTATTCAATAAACATCAAAGTCCACCATCCACCCACAAATTATCTCCTAATTTTATACATTAATTACATCAATTTATTTTACAAGTCCATTTTATAAAGAACATATATGAGCGTAATATGACACATTTCTTAATATATAGATATAGATAAGTTAAATTTAAAATTCATTTTCTAATTATTTATTCTAAATATATTAAAAAGTTTATTATAGTTACAATGCGTAAATTTCAATAATACTATGCATGAGTAAATATCTTAAAGGTTTAATAGTATTTTTTTCTATATTTTTAATAATAATTCAATGTTTTTATTCTATTTATTTTTAACTTAATGTAATCTCTACATTTTTTAAAAAATACGGTCGTTTTTAAATCATAACTAACGTCATTCCTTTCATTTGTCTCTGTGATTGAACAAATAGATAAACAATATAGGTGATGGTATTTTAGATGTTAATCCATCTTCTTCTGAACAATGTTAACATTGGTATGATATAAGAAATTATATTAAATCTTTTTGAAAAATACAGAGATCATAATAAGTGAAAAAATAAGCATTCATTCGTTTCTGTAAACGTAAGACAAAAATGCTATTAAATCTATATTAAAAAATAACAATCTCACATTTATTAAAAATGATGTTAAAATCTCATCGAGTTAGACTTAAATTACTTTATAATAACTAATGTGAGGGTTAATGTGGTTCCGTTTACACTACGATGTTGGAGCATATAACTATGAAATTTCATGTGGGAGGGAGAAACAAAATCTGACGTAATTTAACGAAATAGCAAAAATGCAAAGGTTGTACTTTGCATTATCATATCACATTCACATGTACAATACCACCTAACTCAAAGATTCTTGCTTTAAAAAACAAGAGATACCTTCTCACATTTCCATGATCTTGCCATTTGAACTGTACTTTTAAGTATATCAGAGACATTAGTGGTCACAGCCTGATCTACAACTATACATACTAATAAAAATGAAAGAAGAAAAGGATCAATTTTTTTTCTTAAAAAAATATTAGCATGCATTAAACAAGGTATATTATTTATTATTATTATTATTTTCTTGTGTCAACAGCCATACTTGTCTGCCCCAATTGCAGATTTATTTATTTATTTATTCAAGTTGTGTTTAACTTCATAAAAATATATTTTTTTTTCTTTCTATGTTGGAATTTTGAGTTAGATTTTTGTCGAAACACGAGGGTCTAATGAAAACACAGCTTGCTGGCTCCAACCCAAGTCTTTTGTTGTCAATATATAATTTGTGAAAACTTTATTTTCCTTTTACTTTTTTCACACTCTATCTTTAAAATATTTTAAAACCCATTAAAATTCTTCAATGATATACAGTAAGATTGGTTTAATTAAATAGAAAATGTTATGATTTCAATCCATGGATCACATATAAATAATATCAATTTAAGTCGTAACACAATAATGAGGAAAATTTTGTAATGCACATAAGTTTCTCTAGAGGAAATAATTACAATAATATGTTAATTCATAATACATACCTATAGAAAGCATTGTTGATAGAGTGATTATTTATTTTGGAAGTAAAATTGAGCAAACTAAGTTCTTGGTGGTAGCAACAAAAAAAGAATGAGAAAGAAGGAAAAGATGTGTGAAGTGATTAAATGAATAATGTTAGAATTATATTGTCGGTGTTTGCTTGAAAAGAAACATTGGAAGAATGAGAATAGAAGTTGAACAGAAAAAAAGCATTATTTTAGATAAAAGAATTGTAGGAGGACCCACCATAAGAAGCGACAGAATGAAGGAAGAAAGAGATTTGTAAGAGGGTGGGAATATCATTTTCTCATTCTCTTCCTTTTTCATCCTTTGTTTTCCTTTTGCTTTCGGAAAAGATAGAGAATCATTTTCCCATGAATTTAAGAGGATCAATGTTCAATTCAAACCTTTCATAATTGGGGTTCGCTGCAGTGTGATTTTGAAGGGAATTCAAAAGGAATAAGATGTATGTTATTGTGTTTAATGGACCCAAAAGATGGATAGGATCATAAATCTCATAACATTAGTGTTAGGTTAATGTGGGTCCTTAGCATAAATTAAACAAGAAAAAATTGGAATATGAGAACAAATTATGTAGTCTGTGTATTGGAAGTTTTAGAATTAGTTAAGTGTGTTTTTAACTAGTTAATTAATTACTTTTTTTCTTATATAAATGTTTGTATTCTATTGTTTTATTTTTTTAATTCTTGTTATCACTTTGTTCTTTTTTACTTCTTTCATATTTATTAGTATTGGTATCAATGATTTATTTTGTCTTAACTTTTTTTTTTTCATTCTTGATATCATATAGCTATAATTTCAGTATGGATGTTCTCAATGTATGTTGCATGAAAGGAAACTATATAATTTTGTAATCATTATTGTTTTTGTTCCACTGAAAGACACTCTATATTTTTATTCTTGGTCAAAATTTTGGTCATGGCTCTTTGTAGAACAATCTTAGCTTCGTAAATGGTGATTTTACCCGACTTTAACACTCTGAATTTCAACCAAGAAATTGAAATTTATACTATATAAACTACTTAAAATTGAATTTATCTCTTGTTTGGATAAACTAATTGAAATATTTTAAATTTTTTTCTTGTTTAGATAAAGTAATTTAATTTCTTTTCTAATAAAAAGTTTTATTTTAAAAATATGTGGATAACTCATTTCTACCTTTCAGTATGAGTTGACTTAGTTTGATGACCTTCAGTCTGATTGTCCCAGCTTACCATTTGGTCCGAGCGACTGGTTGACCTTCGATTCAGACTGATTCTACACGATTTTTAATCTTGCTGACTAGGCATGACTTTCGGTCCGGGCTCGACCTTCAGCTTGTGTTCGATTTGACTCAACCTTCGGCCTAATTCCCACCCACTCAACCTTCAACTCAATCTTCGGCCTGAGCAGACTCGACATAACTTTCAACCTAGGCTGACTCAACAAAACCTTCGACCCGAACCAAATTGATTCAACTTTCAGTCCAAGCCAACTTTGCTGAGTCGTCAATCCAAATTGACTCAACTGAATTTTTAGCCTGAGTCGGCTAAATTGAGATTTCAGCCTAAGCCCAAGGGTTCAACATGATTCTTTCTTGGATTCCTCATTCGGTGAATTCCACAACTCTTCAAAGCATAATACGGATTCAAATAGCTTTTGACATATGGTAAAATTTGAAAAATCATTACTATAAAGGTGATATTTTTAGAATTTTATAATTTCAAGAATATTCATTTTTTTAGTTAAATATATTTGTTGTCTCTTAACTTTTATGTGATAGTTCATGCCATAAACTTTGAATCATTTTTATTCTCAAACTTTATTAATGAATGGATGTAGTCATCGTAATCAAATAACATTACAGATTTGTTAACGTGGCAAGTGACGTTACCATGTATGTGACCACATTTTGACAAGTTTGTGTGCACTTCAATACCATAACCCTTCTCATTGTCCTTCCTTCATTTACCATAGTCTCCCCTATATTCTCATCCATCTTCTTCACCCACAACCACCATATCAACCACCACATCATTACTCTCTCTTCCATTCTACCCTAATTCCAACCACACAATGGTGGTTTTAAGGTCCAACTTGAGCTCAAGTTGCTCAATATGTTACTCGAGTGATACACATTATAGAATGTAATAAGGAAAACACAAAAACAAGGTGATGCAACCTGTAACATCACAAAATTTATAACAATATATACAATTGGACCATAATTTATACAATTTCCCAAAATTAATATATACATCATCATTTAGTTTAACTACTCTTCTAGGCTTTCATTGATCTTTCCCAGTTCTGGTGCTACTACAACCACTTGTTCTTTCCTCTACTCATGTATTATCATACAATCAATTTAAAAAGATAAAACCAAACAAACACAAAACAGGAAAAAGTAAGGATAAGCTAATGCACAAGAAAAACTTAAGATATTTGAAAAGGGTATACACTTAAAAATTATTTTATACTTTTATCGAAGATATCATCAACCCTCTTAACTTTCATCATCCCTCCATGTAATTCAACCTAACAAATCATTCAACAAAATATTCATTATACAAATCAGCCCAAAACACAAACACTTCACATTCATCTAATCAAATACTAGGTATCAATCCACATGATTCAACCTGATGGTTCAAACAACTATAAACCCAAAATAGCTCAAACAATAAAAATAAATCTAGGTTTTGCTTATGGAAGACTGGTGTATTGAATAGACTCGTGAGACTCAACATCAACACAATTACTTCTAAAATATCCATATTATAATTGTATCTAAAATCCCATATTATTCACCAAGTCATGATAGGGTTAACTTCATTGGCTCAATGAATGTGATCCTCTTTCATATCACATCGTCTACTTTGTGAAGCCTCCTTCGACTCTCACTACCTGGATATTCTTCTCTATGGGAGTTAGATACTAGTAGAGTCAAGATAGTCTCACTCACAAAATCCCCTTTCTATATACTTTAACACACAAAGTAACATTTTCCCTTGAAAATAAGTACTTAGACTCATATCTCACACTACCAAACTAAACCAAATATAGTTCATGAATTCACATATTCTCAAGCAATCATCATCACAAACCGCACAACGCAAAGATCCTCTACCCAACGTTATAAAATAAAAATCTCATTGTGTAAATTACCCAACACCTTATTGCTACCATTCAGTGCCCACGCCACAACAACTACGACGTTCAGCAGCACCTAAGTCACGCCCAATAGTAGCAAGTCAGGGGATGGTTTTTCTAAAATGTTTAAAGTGGCACCCAAAGGTCAGATATTTTCACCCAGATGTGCAAACAAAAATAAGAAAGGAACTACCTCAAAATCCCTAAATTTACAAATTCCATTGGTTACAAAACACTTTTATTGAACCATCTTAATTTGATCCAGAGTAATATATCATTTCAATACATACAACCATACTAAAATTCTATCCATCAATTTTTCAAATTTTAGTGCATAGAAGTCATTCTAAAGCTTTTTAGCCTTTCAAACTATCTAATAATGGTTTTCAAATCAATTCAGACCTCCCAAAGTAATTCAAATACATCAAACTACTCAAAACCCAACTTTTATGGATAAATAGATTCAACCATAACATAATCCTCTGAATACCATTTGTATTGTACTTTGCCACGTTACTCAATAACAACCAGAACAAAATTATTTTTCTTCTTTTCAAAGTTTCACAATTCTAACATTTGTTTTTCTTTATCAATTCAACCTCTAAACAATTTTGCATACCTCAAATCTATCAATCTCAATCACAAATAAATCTAATATTTAACAATCATAATGCTTGTATCCTATATTTTCATTCATATAATTATGTGTGGTATCAAATGAAGGAGGCTTCGCAGTAGGTGATTGTGAGGGAGGGTCAGTTTGAACAACAGCTGCAGATTGAGGAGGATGTCCATGTAATGCACAACACCTATTAAATTTGTGGCCTAACTTGCCACACTGGTCACACTTGTAACATCCTTTTCGGGTTTGTGAGAGCAATTGCGATGATCATGTTGAGATGCCAATGTAGAGGAATCATCAAAAGAAGCAGGTGTATAATTGATGAGTTGACTTAGTACACACAAAAGAGTGGAACAAGTAGAAGTCAAATTGGGTACAACAAGTGAACCGAAAATTTGATCACAGACATAGGAGTATTTATTAGTAAGCCCGTGTAATGCCAAAACTATGAAGAACTTTGATCGTTGCTCTATTTCTTGGGAAATAGTAGAGTCATGAGGTAATAACACATTAAATTCATGAAAATTAGAATGAATCTTACCCAAATAATCAACCATAGAGTCTTGATTCCAAGGAACAACATTGAAAAGATCGTGACAAATACCATAAAAACGTTGAGTATCATTTGTTATAATAATATGGCATATTCCGATACTTAAAAACATTTGTTGTAGGCATGAAACATTTGTTTTAAAAAAGAGCGAATGTACCCTAAAGGACGATGCATAAGTGATCATCAATTTTCTTCCAACGGGGAACCTCGACAAAAGCAATAACAGTCACTTTTGAGTAGTATGATTAGCATACCCCTGACTCTCAAGCCATAGTTCAATGTATGATGCTTAAGTCACATAATTAGTGACGTTTAACTTATCAACATACAAATTCACATTGACATAGTTAGTATAGATTGACGATCATACACAACAGTGGCACAAGAGTAATCAGAAGAAGCCATGGAGGAGGGAAGGAACAAACCCTAAAAATTCAAAGTGGTCTAATAAACACAACAAGGCAAAATCCAGAGAGAGGAGACAATAGTGAATCTAGCGATGGTGATCACCACCAAAGATGACAATACACGTGTAAAACTTTGATCAGTGTGCAGAAGCCCGTCCATACTCCGATGGTGGCGATCTCGACGATGTTGGGGTCTCTTCATCGAGACAATCAAAATTGTGTGGTCACCAGTCAAAATTGAAGAACGACAATGGTGACAACGTCAAACACAATGATGGCTCTACAGTGACGATAATTGTAATGGACAGGGGCGACAAAATTTTTTCAAAAGAACTTTACACTCTAGATACTATATTGAATATAGTGAAAAACTATGTATGAGATTGATCTCTCTATGTATAGAAAATACACATAGGACACTTTATCTATAATAAAAGAAATAAGAACTAAGTCCAAAATACAAATAAATAATAATAACAAAATAACATAAGATAAGTAACTGAAAATAAAAGATAAATATAAAATATTTAAAATATCTAATAATCTAATATATCTAACAACTCAAATCACATTTAAATGTTCTTACAATTTTATTTCGCAATCAATAAAATAATTACGTAATAATTACGTTATTAGGTTCCTCAAAGCATTCAATGATCTATATGTTAATGTTATATCTCAAATCATATTAATGGATTCCTTACCGACTATAAGTGTTTCTTTGTTAAATTCACAAAGAAAGGCAGTTTCAAGTCCAAATGCAAATTTTAATGATAGCAAATTTCAGGAAGTGAGGTTTTTTTTGGCTAAAGAAAAAAAAGGAAAGGAGGGAGTAAACATGATTTTCCTCCTCATTATAAAAATAAAAAAATTCATCTTGTACTATATGGTGTGTCGACCAACATCACGTTCTGATGAACTGCCAACCGATAGGGCGTGACCAATCGATGCAGACAGTCGTTGAAGGTAGTTAAAGACTAATTAATAGCGTAACAATCATTAATATGTGGTTAACAGGTACATTAATAGTTAATAATGGTCAATTAATATGTTTGATTACCACAAATTCTATAAATATAGGTTTGATGTCGAGACGAAGACACTTTTGACATAATTCAATTCATTAAGACCCTCTTGAGAAACATATCTAGCTTGAGCGTCGAAATGTCTTTTGCATGTCAACCACCAATCATTTTGGAGAGCTTTCTTGGAGAAGCATGAACGATCGTGATACAAAACAAGTTAGGACAGGACGACCGATCCTCGACCTTACACTACCAAAACACATCTCAACTCACAACGTTATGACTAAGTTTGAAGAACACACCATGATACTCTACTTTGAATCACATGTGTCATATTTTTTGAATTTCACTTAAGAACATAAGGAAGCTATATTGGCCAACAACATTAACCCAAGGATTCATATACCACTCATGATTATATTTGTATGTATCAAGTCATGTTAAGTGTGTAAGTATTATTTGTGTTGTTTCACACATCCAAGAGTCAAACTTGGATATATTTGATACTGCGGTCATTCATCATGTATATCATAATTTAAGTTTTTCAAGCCTTAAAAAATATATCTCAGGTGTTAAACTTCTAAATGACATCATTATATTGGCTATTTTCTCCAACACAATAGCATTTTCTTCAAATTTTCATCTTATTGATATTCTAGAGTTTCAATTCAACTTGATTTTTGTTTCTGAGCTCACAATGCCTGTCTTGTAAAGTTATTTCTACCCATTTCTCATGTTTTCTACAGGATTGTCATTCCTTGATGATTGGTGCAATTGAATCCAAGAAAGGGTTGTATATGTACTTCTATCCTCATACTTCATAAAATAATTAAACACACTAAAATAGATAATTACATCGTGCAATATATAGTACATGAAAGCATCCCAAACCTTTTATGTTTATGGACTATTCTTTTTATTTTTCAATCCATTAAATGTTTGACACATGTTTTCCAATTTGAGAAGGGAAATGTTCAAATATATTAATTATGTTGTTAGCACTATGAGTTTGTTTTTTATTTATTTTCTTGTATAAATATTTATATTATGTTTTTCTTTTTTTTTTTAACTCTTTGTATCGCTCTTTTCTTCTTTTTTATCCATTTCACATTTAGCATTTACACTCTCATTAAATCAAAATGCCCATATATTATAAATCTGCAGATTTTATGATAAATATATTGAAAATCATACTATTCAAGAAGATGTATGATTGAAGAACAAAATATAACGTGTGTGTCTATATATATATATATATATATATATATATATATATATATATATATATATATATATATATATATATATATATATATCAGGATTTTTGTTAAATCCATGTTGTTTTCAATTAGATAGACTTAAATTATTTAAGAGAATGTATACTAAATGAAGGGTTGTTGACTTTGTTGACGTTTTTTAAGGCCCACTAAACTCTGCTTTATCTGTACACTAAACTCTGCTTTAAAGGGATATCTTCGTTCATTCATTCAATAATGATGTTGAAAAATAAATTACCAATTATTTTTTGGCCTGAAGTCCTATAAATTTAAATAGACACTTAGTAGGGTTATTGTATAGATCTTAAAATCGCATATCAATAAAGTGAACATACTCCGAATCATAAGGAAGGTATAATCCACCTACACTGTTATTAGCATGCCACTTGAAATACTAATTTTAATATTTTAAAATACATTAAAAATAATTTTAATATACTATCATTAAATGATATTTTTAATGCTTAACAGAGGATGGTACCAAAAAGACCCAACAGATTCACTTCCAACTACTCGTTATGAGAATATCCTCTGAGAAACCTAGTTTCTGGAATGTATTTTCAAGATACTTTTAGAGGTCTAAAATTGATTTTAAATATTATATAATATATTTATATAATATATTTTCAAAATATATGGTTTGAGATTAACAAACAAAAATGTATATTCCCAATATATGGAGAAATAACTTTACCTGCTGTGAGATTAACAAACAAAAATGCGACTGTAATTTTATTAAAGCAACTACCAAGATTACACTTTGTTGAAATTATACTTCCACAGCCCTCCATTTACCTTCCACACAGCTTAAAAAATGCACATTACAATGTAATTCTTTAAATTAAAAGAACGGCTCCAAAATTTAATATTGGGAGTGATGAACATAACTTCCCAACATTTTATACACCAAGTCATCGACAAAACCTATTTCAATGAACTGTCTTTGTTTTGGCTTTAGAAAAAGCGAATCAATTTTGTATTTAAAAAATAAAACATTGTATTTCAGCTAGTAAAGTGCACAGTAACTGAACCACCCCTACAACCAGTCATTTCAGAGTATTTTCAGAAAGTATAGATATACTCAGTATTTCCGAGCCAATAATTCGCAGGTTACTACATCGTCCATGCATGAGGCAGACTTCCCAGCACCTATGACAGGAACTATGTTGAAGATTGGCTCCTCACCATTTTTGAAGTTATTGTGACTCATTTCCGAAAGTTCAAAAAGTGCATTGCAGAACATAGGTTGTAATAGCTGCACTGACATTTGAAGGCTTTCCGGGATGTAGAACCTCAAACTCTGCATAAGATGAAACGAGAATTTGAAAAGTGCAAGAGAACGATCAAGCTCATAAAAGAACACAGAGGGTGTGGAATAAAGTGGAGCGCTGGCCTTTTTAATTTTTTTTCTTCAAATAATTATAATTTCAGGAAATTGCGTGGATACCTTTTTAACACAAATGAACATGATGGACAAGGAGATGCATAAAATATCTGGATCTAGAAAGGGTGTTAATCAAAGAAAGGCACTTAAAATGTTGTGTTTCATCTCCATCCCCAAAGGTTTAACAAAACCAGGACAATCCAAGGTGGAAGTTATTGATTAAAATTGTAAAGAAAACAAGAAATGGGTTTCTTACAGACTGCAGAACTAAATTAAAATCCAGACAAAGGAAGGATAGAATTGATCAGGTATAATATTTTAAGAAATATACTAACCATTATATCTTCCCAGGTGAAGTCATTATCAGTCATAACTTTGTCAAGAAGATAAATGCAGAACTTCGATATCTTCTCCATATATGCCTTAGGAAGAGAATATTGACCATTATTCACATTATCAGCAGGCTGGGAATCAAAACATATCTTCGTTGCCAGCTCACTTGAAATATTCAGTATAATGGCACATATCTTTCCAGAAACCACGCATTTCTGAATGCAAGAACCATGCCAATTTTCTGGCTTGAAACCCCAATAATGTGATGGTGTCTCTGATCTAGATCTTTCTGTTAATGCCTCAGGTACTGTATCTGTTCCATCCTCAACATAAAGAATAGGCTTTACTTCTACGCATGCTCTGGAAAGTACAAATTGCAGATGCCCATGGACATAAATCTTGTGAGAGTTTATAATAAATAATAATAATAATATAATAATAATAATAATAATAATAATAATAAACAAGGATTCAATAAAATCCTTTCTAAATCCTAATATCCTAACCACAAAATATGAAAGACGAAAGATAATCCAAATAAAAGATAAGACAACGTTCCATGTTCAAAGGAACCAAGACTCTACTAATATGGGCAACTTTATTTGAGTTGTGGTTATGTAGAAAACAATGTTATAAAAGAGTGCATCATTTCATAGAAAGGAGACTTCAATTCTAACTCTAACTAACAAAACCAACTAATAAGATCAGATTTGCACTCATTTATATACTATAATGTAGGACCTTTCATACACACACACATCAAGGATTAGACATCTTGAAGATGGAATTATATATTAATGGATGATACGATAGTGATTCAATAGTAAGTGATACAATAAATCCAATAAACTTTGCTAAGATCTTGGTGTCATCTTAGAAAGTGGACTTTCATCCCACTTTAACCTTACAAAACCGATTTACAAGGTGAGATTTCCACTTGTTTGCGTACTATTATAGTCATATCTCTAATCGATATGAAATTTTAATATCCTAAAAACAATGAAACCTAATATAAATAGAGTATGAGAGAACTTCTTTAAAAAAAAGGAAAAAGAATAACAAATTATAGTTTCTAAATATATAAATGGTTGTCCTTCTCTAGCTACAGATCCATGAAAGCGCAAAGGTTTATTGCGTAAACAAGCACAGTTAAGAAAAAGATGACTTAATGTATACCCTGCAGTACCTTTTAGGTAGATCAGGAACAAGAACATATAGGAACAAGGGATCCAACCCTTTGTAGGTGTCTGCTTCCTGCAGATGGGAGATCTTCATCTGCCTAAGAATTGTTTCTTGTTTCTCCTGAATATTGGGTCTCTCTGATGATGAAACACGTTTAGAACAATAAATAACAAAAACAATTGCAGAAGTTGATACTGAACAATTATAGCATTTTGCCACCGCTTCACTGTTTTTTAGTGCTTGTTCCAGTTCGACATCAGGGCCTCCCTGACAAAGATTCATTGTAGGAGGATCAAGCCCTAATTGACCAGCCATGTGAAGTATACCCTCATGCAAGGTTGCCTGAAAGCAAAAACCATTAGGAAGAACAGAAGAGCCACTAGATAACATTTGAAATCTGATAATGGTATGGGTATAATAAAATGTTAAAATGTTAAACATATGGAAACTTTAGGAGGTAAGCAAACAAGCAGAACTAGCACTATTCAATTAGATGATTACCATCCCTTTTTAATAAGGGCACCTAGAAATGAATCCCACTCTCAAGTCAAGACACATTGAATAAAATAGAAATAAAGTTCAAGCAACTAAAGTATTAATTTGATTTGGGATTAGTTAATTTTGTGCTAAAAACAGCTTATAGTTATTAATCAGAGACTACAGCTAAAAAAGTATTGGTCCAAGTATTTAGGTACCAAGTAAAATTAGTTAAAAAAAAATCAAGATGAAGCTATTTTTAACTTGGGAAACTTTAAGAGCAAGCTTATAGAAATTAGACAGAAGTTCTGCAAATTGTTATTTATATATATATATATATATATATATATATATATATATAAATGAATAAATGCATTTCACATTTATAAGAACAATAGCAAGGAATGAAATCTTTTTCTATACGCTTAATCTTTCGAATTAAAAGTTAACTCCCTTTAGGCGGACCAAATAACTTGGTATGAAATCTTGGGCTAATAGCATAAATTTTGACAATAATTTTAACAAAACTAACTGCCCAATTCCTGTTTGAATTTTGTCAAATTAAACATACACTAAAATCACTTTAATCTTAAATAAGCAGCATTCAGCCCCAAATTAAACTGCTTTTAGTTGTGTCCCATCCCAAGTCAACTTCCATAAACAGGATACAGATAACATGTACAAACTACTTGTTCTGATGATAAATAATTGGCTGCTGCTGAGAACAATGTGGTATACCTGGCTGTATGGCCCAATGCAACTAGGTGCCCAACAGGAAATACTCTGCACATGCAAAACCTTTTTACTCTTATTGTTTGATACTAGAACTTCTATGTATGCGCTGCTGAAACCTGATTCTATAAGCGGCACTTGAACAGTACTACGAGACGGGACGCCAAATGGACATTTCTCCTGTCTTATAAAATTTACATACGTCTCATTTGCCTCAGAGAACTTATTCATGTCATCAATATAAAGGTGAATATAGAGGACATTTTCCCATCCAAAACCAAGGCCCAATAACTGTGATTCAATTTTCCCCAAGACAATCCTCAAGTCTTCTTGCAAACCTGCACTAAGGAAATAAGATAAAATTGGGTCAAAACAAAATATTGTGAAAGTAAGAGGTAAAACAAACTGATTTAAAAACAATAGAAAAAGTAGAGAACTATGACCATTGCATGAATCTTGCAACCAGAAACTTAAAGAGAATGTGCCCTTGTTATTTGTTCTTGAGATGTTAAATTTATGTTCTATGCCATCCATTGTGTCGGCTCTATAATCTAGAGGCTTGTATGTGGCCTCACATCCTTCTAGACTGTCGTGTACTTCATACACAGATCCTAGTTTCTGTGTACAAATGTCATGTATGTTGTCTTGCGATTTTAAATTCTGAACATCAGCTTTATTTTCCAAATGAAATGCCAAGGGATGAAGAATTCCAACAGGAGCTATGGCATCGGAAGAGTGCATCACAACTTGATGTTCATCAAGCACAATGCGAGCATTCTGAAAAATGTAATGAATATAAATAACAGAAGAAAACAGAAGAAAAATATTGATAATAAATTGAAACCAGTATTTGGTAGAACCATAAAACTGACATCAAATGAATGAAAGAAAATCAAATACACAAGATTCTCCAGAACAATATTTGGTAGAACCACAAAACTGAAACCAAAATGTACGAGTGAAAATTGAGACCAGTTTGACACATGCCAACTAAAGATCAAATGGACAATGGTCAATTCACAAGTTGGTGCGCAAATTAAAGTGTGAAACCAATAAACCACAAAAAGTGGTTGTATGAACTTACAGAGAAGAGAGGACAATCAAGAGTTAATGTTTCATATTCCCCTCCTTCACCACAAACATTGATTCCATATAATCTGGAAAAAGAAGTCACAATAAAGGATAGGGTGAAATAAATACATGAAAAGACCGTAGAGTCATTTACTCTAGAAACTTTAAAAGTATTTAAACAGATAATACACAAAGAAAAAGGAGGGAGAATAACTTCTGACATACTCTTTCAATTTATGTAAATAAGCAGTTAAGAAGGCTAATTCTTTACCCAAGTGCTTCGCAGGATCCAAACCCATGGCAGCTACCTTCAAGCATTAAATTTAGAACTATCAATTATTCAAGTACATCACAAAAACAAGTTTAACATATTTCTTGACTTGAAGAAAATGTTTTCAGATCCAAAACTTTTCATTTTTGGCAACATGTAACTCACCACAATATATTCAAACAAACCTCATTATTTTTAAAATTTCATGAAATAATTACATTAGCACCCATGCCATCAATTGATATTAGAATAACATGATGCTCAATAAAGAACAATTTGATTACTCTGCACAAATAGTAAGTAAGAAACACAGAGGAGTAAGAGCAAAGGAATCCCCTCCCATTTTACAAATGAAAAAGAGAAACCACAAAAAGCAATAAGCATTAGAAACAAAGTTAAACAAGTTATACCTTCACAGTTACAGCTACAATTCCACTTGTAATCTGGCCAGGACCAAATTGGAGTTAGAATTATATGAACAATGGAGAAAATTAAAATCCTACTACACAATCACATACATGTATGCTATCAATTATGGTGACAATAGTCCAAAACACTTTTTACCATTTCCTGGAGAAGCAATGACTGATCTTGTTTCCATAAGTATGCCAAAGAAACAAGTCCTAACCTTGAACAAACACTTTCCACCCGCAATCTCTGATAGTCAGATGCAATGGCTCCAGAAGACACTGCAGTAATTGAGGGTATCTTCCTTTTCACTTCACGTAACAAAGTGAACAGGTCTTCGACTTCATCACCTTGAGTTTCTTTGTAACCAAGCTCCTGATGCCTATTAAGAAATTATCACATGAAGGTTTATACCAAACGTTACAAGTTAAGATGGTTTAACAACGTTATAGGTCATAGCTTAAAAGGTTAACCAACAAACAGTCATTAGAAAACATAACTGTTGAGGAGATTAATCAAGATAGAAAAGGGTGGGAGAGTGGGGAATTATTCTAGTAGATTATCAAGAACCTACTGGGTAGAAATGCTAGTTTGAATGCTCAAAAGGTACAATGGTATAATTAATCTAAAAATATATAGGATAGGATACATTTAAGATACATATATAGATATGTATATAAAATCATAAAATTAATAAATATATATTTGAAATTCTGCAAATCCAAACTAAAAAAATTAGACATATATAAACAAAAAGGTTTATAATCTATTGTGATCATAAATTACTTCTTATTGTCTATGAATAGGAATAATACCATCAATCTCACTCCTTTCTTGAAATCAACAACAAGTTCCACTTTCAGTTCACCAAGGAACATTGTTTTTATGTTGCTCTGTCTCATGTACTTTTATTAAATTTAATAAATTTAATAAAATTGTACATATAAGGAAAGTATTCAAATATCAGAGACTATCGGTATCGGATATAAAAACCTAAAGCAAATTAAAGTGTCAGTGCCTCATTGTTGTCAACAATGCATTGTGGAGGCAGAGTAGCCTCGGGACATTATTCCAAACTTGTAGCAGAGCATTTGTCGCAGCTACCCAGGAAACCACAGTCATTTCAGTGAATATGGTGGATAGAGGGAAATCACCTCTTTACCCCTATGCTTGTGTATATGTTGAACCGTTTTTTGTGGGGATTTTTTCAGATTTCAGTCTACATTTGAAGCATAGGATTCATCAGAGCTCTCTTTCTCAGAGGCTTAAAGTTTCTTTATTCCATGACTTCTATTATTATTTACTTATGTTTAGCTTCAAATTATGACTTTCATTCATTAATGATTATTATGTTTCCCCTTTTGGATACCTTTTAGCTTTGAGCATTTAAGTATTTATAGTTCAAATTATTTAGTATTCATCTTGAAACTTCCGAATAGCACCATCTGCCCAGTACTTTAATCACGATGTTGCAGATTTGGGGTCAGTCACTCCACACAGCTATTTGGTATTGATAAATATAGAATGTCAATAGGAGTTTAATTACCTTTAATTAACTAAGCTAACCCAACCTACTGATTTCCCTAAAAATAATTGGCTGTATCAAAAGATTTATAATTAGAAGGCTTGCCTTGAGGAGCCTTGTATTCGCCTCCTGAACAATGGTAATCCCATGCATTCAGCATACCTGACAATAATTTGATGTCCAACCTGTGGAAAACATTGAGCAGTCCATTTTCATTTCATACATGAATGGAAACAACACTTTCCAGTAAATAACTGGATACAAGCAGAGGTCTAAGATGGTGACTCTCTAACAATTAAGTTCACCACTTCACATTTTTTTAAAAAAATGATGTAATACCAAAGTGAGAAGAAATAACAAAAAATTATGAGGAAAGTAATTCCTATCCAAAAGACAGCTTGAATTACAAAGGACCAAATGAAATTTTAAATTCTAATGTTACAAGGAAAAATAGAATAATTCCTAATCTCATTCAATTTGCTTAGTTTAAGAAAACCCTGATGTAACAGCAATGCTAACACTATCTGTTATCTCATTGCTTCTTCAGTTACAAAACGCGTATAAAAAAGAAGTCCGTTTTCTTTTCAATTTCAACCCAAAATAAAAGTTACTAGAAAGTTAGAAAACTGAGCAATGGAAATAACAAAAAAGGAAAATGGAAAAGAAACATACAGTTTGGTACATGTAACTATCGAGCTCGTCCACAGAATCATCAAGCGGCATCAAATTGGCCAATGCAACAATCTATTGTAACACCAATTAGAACAGATAAATACATCAAATAGATAAAAATGAAAAATGTTTGGGGAAAATAGGAAAAAAAAAACCTCGTGGCCATAGTGAATAGCTTTCATCATGGCATAGCAACTGTCTTTGCCGCCGCTAACTAGCGCCACCACCTTCATCGTCGTCGCCGCTTACACCACTGAAGTGTTTCGTTTTAGGGCTCCACTGAACGAACAGAGCAGCACTAAAACGCTGCGTTTGCTTTTTTTTCTGCTTCCTCATAGTTTATTTAAGCTTAAAAATAAATTACTTTAAAAAATGACTATTAGTAAATAATTCTTATAAAAAAGAAACTATTTAAATTTAATTATAATTATAAGGATTAAATACGCTTTCGTTGACTTTAGACGTAATAAAAAAAATATGTTGGAATAAATTATAGTTCTCTCAAAAACCTAAGTTTACTAAAAATAGAAAGTGTAGTGTGTGGCTTTCATTTTTTTATATTAAAACAATACTGGATAGTAACAACATGAACAAAGTCCGAGAAAATAAAACAAATTTTAAAGAAGTTAAATAAAGAGAATCTTCCATAGTATCAATAGTTCAGGTGCTCCTTAAAGACATGTCACTCTACTAACTAATCATGAATTAGTTTTCATTATAGATGTCACAAATACGAATTCATAAGCCTACACATGCTTTTGAGGAAAAGTTTATATTGGCTTTTGTTTTTATTTTTGAAGGAAAATGTCCATATTTATCTCTCCTTTGAAATTAAATTGATATCAATTTTGTCTTTATATTTTGTTAAATAATAAGTTGCTTAAATATTCTTTTAAAAATATAAGTAAGAAAACATAATATTATTAAAAAATAATGTTAAAAAAATATTTGTATTTTCAATATGAAATATTAAAAAGGAAATTATAATTAGATAAATTTAAAAATAAGATGTTATATAAATGAATGAATTTGTAGTAATAGTAATTTAATATGAGATGATGATTATATATATATATATATATATATATATATATATATATATATATATATATATATATATATATATATATATATATATATATGGAGTGGATTTAAGTCTAATTTAATTTCATAATAAAATCGGCTTGTAAAATGATGTTTGCATTCATTTATATATTGTAAATTGATTTTATTTCTAATTGATGTAAAACTTCAAACACACCTCTCTTTAGCTCAACTATATACATCACATGCATTAGATTATACATTAATGGGTAGTCTAATTGGTAAAGGTGAGATTTGTACTCACTTTATATATATATATATAAACACATTTTTATGAAAATGTTTTTTTACTAAAAGACCCATAACACTTCAATTTAGTAAGATTACTTTACTAATTATAGTATTATATAATTGATAAAAAAACATAAACAAACATAAGTATATAAAATGTATTTACAATCTTCCATAAGAAAACTCAAGTTAAAACTTTCACTATATAATTAATCCTTCTTAGAAGGATTTATACAATACAAAAGTTATATATTCAAGTAATAATTATTGGCCATTCAACCTTTAGCAATCTCATCATTACTCATCTTTCCCACTTACACTATCATATGCTGACGTATAATATAATATCATAGTAGGTGAACGAACCACAGCACAATACATAACAAGGTAAGCTAGAATAAATTTAAATTGTATTACTTATAAGTTAAACATCATTTAATAATAAAAAAACTCATTCTTTCTCAATTCACACATCATAATAAAAAACAGAAAATGTATAAAGCTTATCATGGCTTAGTCCACCTCACTCATTTATACACAACTAGTCTGACTCACCTATCATCATTCATTCACTCCTACCAATTAGAAGTTATAGTTATATCACGGTGATGCTGACATTAAATCTCTAAATATTTGCTTCTCTTGTATTTGGAATCATATCACATGGACAGACGACATCTTGACCAAAAAGTATGATAAGGTAAATTATATATCTACGAGATCCAATCTCTTACTGAATCTCCAAATAAGAATCTATCTCGACTCTCACAACTAAGTATGTTCCTCTTCATGATTTTAATACTAGTAGAGTCAAATAATATCATTATGGAATTTATCGTCAATATACTTCTCACACTACCATGTAATAGTATTCTCACCTTAATAATCACTACATTCCCAATCCACATAAATTGTACCAATTAACACCATATAATACATGAATTTAAGACTGATTTTACAAGGTTATAATACATATTTTCATTTAGAAAATGCATGTCTCGCTTAACGAGTTGTTGGATGATTTCGGCAAGTGCATCGAATCGCTTCAAGTAATAAACCATGGTAAGACCAGGTATTGTTTTCTCAAGAGACTCGTAATACTAAAAGAATTGTGTGATTAACAACTCATATAGACTAAATAGAACAACGTTCATTTACATATATGTGCAATAAGATAAATTCACAAATATACAATGGTTGGATTTTGGTCATTAAAGGCACTTAGATATGGACAAGACTAAAAATGGTATGAAATGACATTGCTAATGTTAGTTTTCACCTATTTCACTCATGTGCTTACCCAATTTCATCTCCTCTCCATCAATTTACTAAAGTCAATCCACAAGAATACTCTAGCCCTAATCCCTTAGGTGGAAGAGCCTAGGTTTTCCCTATTAAACTTCAATCCCTTGGAAAATCTAATAAGGAAACCCGCATTAAAGAGCTAGGATCTTAAGACAACATGTGAATCATCTTCTATCCATAGAATCAATGACCACAAGGACTCTTGTTTCAGTTCAAGGTTTTATCTTACGTCACCATAATCCACGAAACCCCAAATTTAAGTCATGAACATTCCTATTGCATGCAAGCTTTAAGATTAGAAACAAGAATACTAGCAATTGATAGAAAAGACATATATATAATCAAATCAATCATTCATTACACAAGAATTCATAGGCTACAACAATCCCTAACAAGATGAATCTGGTTCTCCACTTCGATGGAGAACCCTAAATCTTACAAACATGGTGATGGAAGAAGAAGGAGACCCAAAGGAAGAGGAGGATATGTTCCCACAAGCTCCTCACAACCTCCATGAGCTCCAGCAGAAGAATCGCACATCCAAAGAACCAAAGACCCGAAACTTTTCACGTTTTTGAGTTAAATAGAGCAAATCTGCCATGTCAGCAAAAATAGCGCTCAAGCGCCCCTAAAGAGTGGGCGCTCGGGCGCGCGTCAGTCAAACTCAGCAGCTGGTGCACTGGCGCTCAAGCGCCCATGGAAAAAGGGGGCCTGGGTTTGACTTTGCTGCACTGCTTCTTTTTTTGGTTTTTTCTGCAGATTTGCTTGCTTTTGTGGTTGACTCGGTTCTCTACATTGTTGGAGATTCTTCCAAGCATAGTTTTAGCTACAAAATAATGGGATTACTGATGAAGTTACACCAATTTAGCCTAAAACACATTTATTTAGAAAACGAGACAAAAGAAGAGGATTAAGCAAGTTACAAGTTAGAAAGGAGTTGATTTTGCTACTAAAATTATGCTTAGATAATGGTAAGAATTAGCATTATCACGAGTCCATACTAGAGTGAGACTCGTTTAATGACTACATTATTCACCTAGCAAAAATATATCATTAGAGCCCTTCTTTTTTACATAAAATTCCCACTCAGTGAAGTGCATCCTCGCCTAACGAGGGAGCACTAGAACGAAATTCCTTAAAAAAATTGCCCAACAAAAGTTCTTCTTGCCCAATGACCAAGCACACACCTTGCTTTCACGTTTTCACTCATTTTATTTTCGCTCAATCGTTCCTTTACTCACCCAGCGAGCCCACGGCCTGACATGACACTACTCCTAATGAGCTCGTCTAATGAGTTGTAGCTTATCCAATGAGTTAAAGAGACTAAAGCTCTCTAGAATGTAGATTTTGCATTCTTGCTCAATGAGACATATGCTTAGAGTTTGTATAATTCTACAAAGCCAGATCTGACAATCATGCTCCCAACAGATCTATCCAAATATTTCACTCGTTTTTTATATGAAAACACACAAATTATAAATATATCAATGCCTAAGACAAAACTAACCAGGTTACACGACCAATCAAAATTAGCATTAGTGTAAAAACAACTCAAAATACATACTAAAATAAATATATAGAAACTCAATTTAAATTAGATTTGAACATGATAAAGCATCGTATTTCACCATCACATAATTCAATCTCATCACATAGTAATAATATTTAAATCTAAACTAGTTTCCATAACCTAATATGGAAAACTCCTCACTCAAAGCTGCTTCTAGAGCTCTAGTTCTCACATAATGCTCTAACTACCTACACATACATCAGATCATAGATCTAACCATATCATAATGATCACAACTAAATACAAATTAACTTTAAATTATTTTGAGTCACGTGCATGATCTTTGCATCAAAGTATTAAACTAACTCAAATATATATAAAAAAGTGAACTTATTTTGTTTTAAATTTTGATCGATCAAAAGTATAGATCTCTTTGTTGTGAATTCATTAATGTATCGTCATACAAATGAAAAAGGAGTTCAAAAACAAAGGAAATTTTGAAAAAAGTGTACAAAAAGGTTATTTTTATAAATGAAACTCAATTAACATAAAATCTATTTATAATTGAAATTTTTATGCATTGATGAAACTTAATTAACATAATATTCTTAAAAATAGTTACTGCTCATGACCATTTTCTAAATAAGATCTATACTCCATAAAAAATCTTACTTTCTTTTAGAAAACATATACATTTAATTAGACATAACATTATAATTATTTTAAAATTTAATTACAATAATATTATAATTAAATATATTTGGATGTGCTTATTTACAATATTAAAATTATAATTTATATTATTTATAATAGTTACATATGAAAGTTTAATGTGATATAATAATTTTATCAAAATTATTTACATCTCTAAATTGTGTTTACATTTTAATGTGATATTATATCTTAATTATTTATTATACAACTATTTATGAAAAAAACAGTTAATGTTTTGAAGAATGAAATTTAAATTAATAAAAAAATTATATAATAATTTAAACAAAGTAAGTCAATAGTTTTTGTAAATTCATAACAAAGTAAGTCAATAGTTTAATTATTGTAAATAATTTTAATAGTAATGTTAACTTTTTTTTATTTAATTACTAGAAATAATATGAATTATAATTTCAATATTATAGATAAACATTACAAATATATATCCAATTACAATATTATTGTAATTAAATTTTAAAATCATTATAATATAATCATGTCTAATTAAAATGCATATATTTTTTAAAATAAAAAAATCATTAATAAAATGAATTTTGTGATCCTCATCAAGAAATATGTTTATAATATATATTTTTGTTCAAATTATCTATATATATATATATATAAAGAGAACTATAATGACATATTAGAGAAACAAGACAAAAATAACCAAACAAGAATATATAAGCTCAAATTGCTGACATATTACCAAAATAAGTAATAGAGAGAATATGGAATATCTTGTTGACACATTTCACAAGCAATAGATATTAATGATATGGTAGTCTATACTCTGTATTGTTGACACATTACAAAAGAGGTAACTAGTACTGACACATTCCACAACTCATATATTAGATTTGGTAATTTGGATTCATATTGCTGACACATTTCAGCAATGGTACGTAGAAAATGTAGACTCATTTTTCTTACACTTTACAATAAAGATTTACTCATTCAATTTCAAAAGAAATATCAATGATAAGTTGTAATCAAGACTTACATTGCTCACAAATTACAAATAAGTAAAGAATATACATTCCGATTATGACACATTCCTAAAAAGTGCACCTATGAAACTTTACTAATAGAGATCCTTTAAGCAATGAAACAACAACAGTAACAATAAAAATATATATTATGTGTCTCTCCAATAAAACAAAAACCATTAGTTTCAAACATCTCACATTTAAATTTGTTTCAATAAAAAAGTTGTAAACAAGTCTAAATAATTAACTTAATTATGATATATAGTAATATTTATTAAAATAAGACTTTTATCAAAAAAACAAAAAGGTATTCCTCCTTAAAATTACTTGAAACAACTCCTAGATATTTTGGAAACACAGGTCCAAATAGTCCAGTGTCGGTTTGAGAAGAAAACATTGAAACACGTCTTCTGACTGAAACTTTATTTTATTAAAAAAATGAGAAATTGCAGGCTCAGAAATTTGATGTCTTTCCACTAGTTAATTATTATTGTTATAAATTTATAATTGTTATTTAACTTTCCACAAATGTGTTCTGAAAAGCATAAATTTGACCTAATCTCGTAAAAAGTCAGTCAACCTTTATAATCAACCACTTGGTTAATAAAGTTATAATTGTGTGGACACCGTACAACAACTAAACCAACTAAGCCAAATTAATGAAACATTATTGAGAGGTAAACAGCCTAAGCCCATGGTTTTCTATATATATGACAATAGGTCCTATGATGTTATTATAGATAGAAAAAGATAGAAAAAACTGAGCGTACTAAGATGCAATCTCAAAGTAAAAGTAATTCCTTGAATATTGACAAAAGAGGAAAGTGATATGAGATTTTTGCATTGTTCTGCTACGGAAACATATAGCGTTAGTAGTACACAGTGAGATGCTACTACCAAAAGGTTGAGAATACTACATATATTGAAAAAACTAAAGCAAACTAAAATGGTGTTGGACCCAAGTACTCTATGCCATCCATTTCTGAGTTCTCTGGCATTTCAATTTCTTCCAACCATGCGTAACTATCCTTGTCCTTTTCTTCTTTCCCCTCACCAATCCTTTTTTCTGCAGAGTAAAATCATTCATGGTCAGAGACAAGAAAATAAGGTGTCATTCAACATGCTCAGAATCTGTAATGAAATCGACAAAACCTCATACCAAGATTTCCTCCTGCTTTCAATGTTCAAAAAACAAGATTTCATGAAATTTACTCATTTTTAAGAGGACAAGTATTCAAAGCACACTGATGTAACATCTCATTACAACTGGGTTTCTTCAAGTTAACTTGTATTGATCTTCAATGCAAGAAGAAATCCAATTATAATGAGAAAATAACATGAAAGAACTACGTAGTTTTGTCATTCCTTGAAACAATATAAATGTGTTTGGAAAGAGATACTCACTTGGGAAAACAGTACAAGGATGATCTTTGTAGTAGGAACAGTCGCGGCCATCTTCTTTGGAATAAGGAGGACCAATGACATCAAGAACAGCACAAGGGGTTATGGCTTTGAATTCATGGATGTTACCTCCTGTGGTTGGATACAGTACAGAAGTGTCACAAGATGATGTGAACACCTTATCAGCTTTCAACTTCGCCATTCTCACTGAAAAAAAAAATTCATCTATGTGCATAAGCTTTCAAAGAAAGTTTGTTGGAAGTATCACGAGATAAAATCAATTTATAAATGATAAAAACTTTATCATTGATTTTATAAAATTAAATTAGAATTATAGTACATTTCTTCTTAACCCTTGAATTCAATGATAACTAAGAGAAATAACTCACATTGAGATGGTTGTTGCATGAGGTTGTCATTAGAGAGCTCTGGGTCAATCCAATCGTAGGACTTGATGTGCATTAGTCCTAACAGAAGCTTGCTGAAAACAGTCATGTCTGGGTGGTTATGGAGAGGGATGATTCCTCCTTCAGGTATGAAAAAGATGCAGAGCTGCACAAAAATGCAAAGTGTTACCATAATTACTTAAGCACACAAGCTAGCTATAGAAGCAATTTCTTTTGTGTGAGTGTCGTTGATCAGAGAGCAATGAGAATGAAACACTTACTGAGAATTTGTCACACTTGTACACGGTTGTGTAAGTGACCCTTTGATTCTCTCTCACTGCATTTCCAGGCTTGAAGAACTGCAGATCTTTATTTAGCCCAACATCTTCTGGTTTCATGTTATCTGAAACATATTAAAAAATCAGAACATGTCAAAATGAATATACATTCAGGAATTGATACCAAAAACCAATGCCCAGATTCTAAAAGACAATAAATTGCAAATCCAGAATACATATACATCACAATCTACATGAGAAATGTTGATGCATGTCATAGTTTTCTTCATCTTTAGCTATATCATTGTTTTCTGAGTTGGAATGAAACAAAATGTTATATAAATGACATGAATAACACAAAATAAAACACAGTTCTGCATTCTTAAGAAAACGAATCTGTTAATTGAGCAAAAATTGTTTGTAATTTTGTGTAATATTGAAACTAAAGATCAAAGCCTCTACCATAGATTTTCATAACTATGATAGACTAAACATGCAAAATTCAGACAGACTCCAGAACATGACAACATGCGAAAAAAAGAATAGATCAAAACCCAACAAGTATTATTATAATTAACATCATACCAAGTATCTGACTCAATCTCTGAACATCTTGTGGAGAAGGAACAGTGGCAGGACCTTTGAAAGCTTCTGTGCATGAATGAAACAGCTGCTGAAGTGTGTTTGAAACAGTCATGTCGGACCTCCTAATCCTGCGAAGAAGCTGTTTCCTTTTTTTGCCAATGCCTTTTCTCACATAACCAACCTTGTTCCCACGTCCAACTCTCTCTCCACCGTTATCCACCAAACTTCCTTCCATTATATAAAGAACCAACTCTTACTTATAACTCTTTCAGATTCTCAAGAATGGTTTTTGAAGAATTGAGAAAGTTGAAAAGGAAATGAAACAGTTGTATGGTTTGACCTGAAGGAGAAGATGATTGATAGGTTGATATTGGCAATAAATAAACAGTGAAAAGTGCATGAGGAAGAGAAACTGAGGATGAAATTTAAGATATTTAGTACATGATAAAGAGAGAGAAGATCAAGATTCCAAAACTAGGGGCATATAAAACGGTATTGTGTTACTGTTTTGTTTTTAAACCAAAAGAAAAAAAAATAAAAAATAAAATAAAAGAAGGGTTTGATCTTTAGTTTCAATCACACCCCCATAGATTGTTTCGAAACTGGCGGTTAAGCGACCCCTGTTTTGTAGGTCACGACTGTGACTACATAAGGAAATTACGATAATCTCCATTTTTTTGCTTTATCTGTTATTAAGGATAAAAACATAGATTTTAACTTTATCCTAATCTAAGTTAAGTTTTATGTTTCTTTTTCAATAATCATTATTTTGTACAGGCAGGGATTAATTTGGTTTTATAACCTTATTTATTAAATAATTACACCATAAATGGTAATTATGAATGAAAATTAAATTAGTATTTGACTTTAACAGGATTATTATTAATAAAAATATTATGATTTTAATAAAATTTAGAATAATCTTTACAAGTTATATAAAAATTATTTTATATGATATATTTGTTTAAGTATATGTGTGTTTTATTTCAAAACATAGAAGAACATTTTTGAAATATAAAAACCTGCATGGTATAAGCTGTGAAGGGTACATGGTAAATGAATAATTGTTGTGCATGACAACAAAATACACTTGGGATATTGAAAATGAGAAAGAAAAAAAAGTGAAAATAAGTCTCAAGTGTTTCAAACATAGTTTCATGAAACATAGATACTACCCGTGCACTCTTGTTTCTAAGTACACAATGACACTGGAATAAATGTATGACAACTTACTTTTTTTTTTATTTTTTTTATTTTCATGTATATTCTTTGAATCTCTTCCTAGGTATGTTTCATGACTTAAACTTGTTCAAAAGTATTTAAGAATACACAATTTTTTAATTTTTTAATATGTTTGTTTTATTGATTAATTTATTGAAACTTATAAAATTTAAAAGAATCACGAAAGATTTTAAAAATTATTTTTTATAAATTTTATAACTAAGAGACAAGGAATAGCAAAAAAGTCATCTTTAACATTTATTTCGCCTGTGATATTTTCGAATATCAAGACTAATGTTGCAGACGATGAATTTGGAAGCATGATACGTGTAAACGATCTTTTGCTGAGTCTGCGTTGTAATTGTAAATTTGTAACCATAAAATTCGAACAAAACAAAAGTGTACAGTCAAAATCAGATGAAATACTGCAAATCTTATCTTTTCTGAGTCGATGATGAGGACAACTTTGAAAGTTGTGATCAAACGTGAAAACGATAAAGAGAGTCAAATTCATTTATGAACAGGTTTTCAAAATTATGAACAGTTTTTCAAAATTTATAAACCAATATTTTTTTATCTCATGTTTGTCTGTCCGAAAGTAATTATCATTGATCCAGATAGATTAAAAACATAAATAACCATATTATTTTCTTCATACAAATATACAAATACACATTGATATATTTCTATAAACAATATAGCTTGAAGAAGATAGTGTGTAAGTAAAATTTATTAAATTTCAAACAGCGAGAAATTCAAATTATAAAATAATATATCAATAGCACTATATTTTACTTATATGGAAAATATTTTTTAATTGTATATAATGCATTTGATAATTCAATAAATTAAGAATACAAATAAAAACAATTATTAATATGATCTCAACATTTTATGTGAACAAACTAATATAACTATTTAATATATATATATATATAACTATTTCCTACTATTATTAAGTTCTTAACATTTTTTAATATATAATTTTATTACAAGTTTAAAAATTTAGAAAATAAAGTATTAGGACTTAAGCGCTTAAAAATTATAATAAAATTTCATAAATACATCCATTATTTGAAACATTTGTTATTTTTCTAAAATTTATTCTCTAAGTTCTCTCTATCTTTTTTAAGATTTCTCCTCAGACATTTATTCGATTAGGAGATCACAACATTGAATTTTCCATTTTCTACTAATCAGTCTTTTCTATAGATAAGTCACTTTCTATTTTTTTTCTTTAGTTTTAGTTTAAGACGCATCATAAAGGATTCTTCGCATATGTCACTTGATCTCTTTATCTAGTTCATTGTCGACCAATAGTCCTAACGACATATTTCTTTGATCTATGAGAATTGTTTGAGGTTCTTTAGGGTCATTTGGTCTAACCGGTAAGAAAAGCTAATATTGTCCTTAATTTTGTGTTATGATGCTTGAGTTTATGTTTGCTATGTCGTCAAGAGTAATATTATTTTGATTTGGTTATAATTGAAATTATTAGTTTAGTGTTAATTGTATTTTGATGAGTGCGTTTGGTTATTTGATGCAAGATGATATTGATAATTTTGATTTGGACTTGAATGAGTTTGTGAATGTTGTTGTTATGAAATATAAATGGTATAAAATTGATGTAGTATTGGAAAGTAAAGAGTAGGCTGAGTTATAAGCTGGTTTTTGGTCTAAAATAAGAGGTTTTGATAGGTGAGAAATTGAGGTAATGATCAAATGGGGAAAACTGTGTTTTTGGATTTGTTTTATGTCATTTGAAACTTGTTTAAGCTTTTAGTTAAGTGAAATATGATGGAGAACTGGTTGGTAATTGTTAGGTTGAGTTTGGATGACTTGTTATTCATTTTGGGTGTTTTGACTAGTGAAATTCTAATTAGAGGGTTCTTGTCTTTAAAAAAAAACTTAAAACTTAAATTTTTTGTTGGGCGTCATGTACGCAGGTTTACTTTCTTTTGTTTTCTTATTTTTTGTTACTTATAATGATAATGTAAGGCTTGTTTAGTAACATCAATGGGATTTTTATGAGGTTTTATGCATGAAGTTATGTATGTTTTCAAGTATGGTTTGGGAGAGAATTCCAAGGAGGAGATTCTTGATGGTGGTTCTAAGTAGAGTGATATATTAATGTAGGAATATATTGTTAGAAGTTATCTTGACGTTCCAATAATGACTTCATCTCAGATAGAGAAAGTGATTATGTGGTGAAGAGTAGAAGGAAGTCCTAATCTATGGTGTGTTGTTCTTTGTCCATAGGTGGTAAACGGACTAGCCTTGTGTGGTAGCTTAGGGTGGACAAACTATTCTACCACTACAAATGCAGAAACTTGTCATAGTCTGACATCAATACATGTATCTGGATTGGTCGAGTCTGAAAATCATATGTATGTTGAGAACTGAATTGAATTGGAAATGCATTATAATGTATGATGTTTTATATTTGCATGAATGGATCTTTTATAATATTAGCTTACACTTCTTGTATGGTTGTTTATTTTCTATTTTATGTAAGCTTAGGCGAATGTCTGTCCGATTGATCCAACGCGAGATGAAGGTGAAGCAACCGCATAATTAGGTTTTCTTTAATCAGTATGAAACTTTTTCTTTAAAAATCTCTTGTTTCTTTTATAGTTATCCTTGTATAACATTTTATTTAATTTATGAGCTGAGCTTATTTTTTGATTTTGTTATTTGTAAAAGATTTACCTATAATGAATAAAATATATTTTCAAACGTTATGTAATTTGAACATTATAAAAATTAATGGAAAATATTTTATCTTATAAATTTTTAAAATTATATTTTTTATAACTTTAATATAAATATAAATTTTAATATTAATTTTTATTTTATAGTTATTATAATATTTATTTAATCAATGTTTGAACTTCTTTTAACAGTACATTTACTAAAAACAAAAAATTTATCTCTTGCATTTATTACACTATCAAATTTAATATATTTCTTAAACTTTATATCCAATAATTAAATAAATATTAATTTTTGCAAACTTAAAGTGTTCTTCTATTTTAGATTTTAATGGAGTAAATTAAGTTTAAAATATTGTAATAGTAAAAATTAAAACTTAAATTCATACTGTCACTTTAACGTATTAATTTGATTTAACTTGTTATATAAATGATAGAATCATTTGGAGTAGAATTATAAATAGAAAGGAGCGCACAATCAGGCAAAAATATATTATATTATTATCAACTAAAAACGTAAAATTGTTCATGATAAGAAGTTCTACGAAATCAACCGATCAAAGAGATAAATGGAGTAAGTTCTTGTTTTACTCATTTTTAAGTTAGTTTTAGGGTAGTACATGCAATTCAATATTGTTCTTAATGAATTTCTACTATTCTATGATTATTATGTCATGTTTTGATTTGAATGTGAGGTTTTGATTTGGTTGGTTATGTGATCTTATTGTTATAGAGCTCTAGAGAGCTACTATGTGAGAAAAAAAAGGGTTTGTCTCATGTGAAAGAATCTAATTTTTAACTAATTACTTGTTTAATTTCAATTGATTGTTGTGTGATTAAGATTGAAATTTTATGACAATTTGATATGTTTGTTTATTGATAACTAAGTAAAGGAAATAAGATAGTGGAATTCAAATGTAAGTTTTGTGTTTGCTATGAAATTAAAGGATTGGTATGTATGCATTATTGTATATGGATTGAGTAATGAAATTGTGAAATTGATGTGATTAACTGAGATAAATTTTCTTAATGTGATTCTTGGTGTGTTTGAGACTTGTAAGAAGAATTGAGATGAATTTTGGTATGTTAGGAACATGCAAATTTCAGGGTTTGAGCTTTTGTGTTATGGAGACTTGTTGAGCGAGCCCTTCTCTCGTTGGACGAATGTCAAAATTGAGTTTGGTAAAGAATCAAGGGAGGCCTCCCTCTGTCTCATTGAAGCAAAAGCCAAAATCGAGTTTGGCAAAGAGCTAAAGGAGAGAGACTCGTTGAGGGAGTTTAACCTAGCTGAGCAAATTATCATGTAATTTGTTCTAGTGTTAGATTTGCTAGACGAGATACCCATTCATGTAGTGATTAGACCTTCAAGGATTGCTCATTGAACGAGTATATGATCTAGCTGAGCGAGTTTGTCATAGTTTAGGTAACTTATTTTTTGAGGAAATTTAGAGGAAAATTGAGAATGAGGATATTGTTATTACAAAAAGGTGAATTTGAAAAATACATGAATGTATGGTTAGGATGTTATGATTGTTGGTATGACAATGTTCTTCCTAAGAAGGAAGGTGTGACAAGTTAGTTTAGTGGTATGCATTGACTATGGATGCTCAGGACACTCATTTTGAAGTTATCCTTAACTTTATTAGATTCAAAAACTCATATAGAGAATGGGATCTAGGTGGTAAAGAGTGAAGGAGATTTCTATAAGAGGACCCCTTTTCTGTTAAACTATAGAGGACTAACTTAGTCATGAGGAAAGGAAACCACGTACCACTATTGGTTTGTAACACTTGAGAATTTCATATTGGTGACAAATGCAAAATTTCTAGAGTTCAAGTCAATACATAAATCTGGATAATTTTGATTTATCTTATGCATAGATGTTGTTTAAATACTTTATGTTAGCTGAAATGGTAAATTTTGTTTGTTGGATTTCTATTTTATTTTATGTTTGTATGCCAGTTTAGTTTATGTTAAGATTACTCAAAGTTATTATTAACTTATCTTCTTTTTATTGTCTGTTTGTTTTCTTTTACAATGATCATTGTTGTAGCATGACTAGATGGTGTTATAGATGGTGGAGAGAATAGGCCATAAGTGTCTAATATACCCTAAAATTCACATAAAAATAGACACTTATGAAGTTTAATTTGATTGTATTTAATAACAACACAATCCTTTTTAGTTTAAAATGTAGAATGAGGTATCAAATAATTGAGTTATATGAAATCTAATGTTATCTTGCTATTTTGCAGTAAAAAGAAAAAATGACAAAAAGGCAACTGAGATGCAAGAATTGGTGGAGCCACAGAAAAAAATGTCAAGACATAACTTGCATCATTGGCTGAGCATAACAAATCACAGTTCCCAAAGAAAAAATCCTTGTGCACAAGGAAAACTAGATCATCAAAGCATGAGTCTGAGCCAACAAAGAAAACCCACACATGATTAAACCCCTATGACTAAGTGTAAAAGATGGGGTTGGACACTGACCAAAATTTTCTATAAAAGCAATACTCTACCTTTGGTTTATAAATTTAGAAATAACTAGAATTAGTCATTTTCTTCTTTGTAATTCTTATGTTAACTATAGGAAGAGCTTGCAACTCTTATGTTGTGTTCACTTAAACAAAATTTACTGTTCAGACGTGATTGAGAGCAAAGAAATGAAGTGATTTCTGTGTTCACTTGAGAAGAAATGGAAGGAACGGTTTGAAAAAATTTGCGGGATGCATCATTTTTTTATCACCTGTGAAAGTGAAGAGATTTGGAGGGATTGGTTGTGAAAAGTCTCATTTACCCTCTGCGTAATTTATGATTCTAGTTCCAATTATCACATATATTATGTTCTAATTACAAAGAACTCAGCCCAAGATTTTGATTAATAATAAAAACATGAGAAGAGCAGTGATTTATATGGTCATTATAGACTTACAATGAAGAACAAACTGGTTGAAAGATGAAGATGACTTTTGAAGCTGAAGAAGATGAATAACAATGATTTGTTGGAGGCGTATTCGGTTCCCAGACCACCCGTATTCGGTTTTAGGCGTATGAGGAATTTATATGGAACCTGTATTCGGTTCCTACGTTCTTTTATTTGGTTCCAAACATTATGTATTTGGTTCCCAAAATATGGTATTCGGTTCCAGCATGATGGGTTAAGTGAGAGCACCGAAGGTGGTGGCAAGAAGGAAGCGGAGGACGCGCTTTGGAAGAAGCGTGGGTCGTAAAAGGGCTACTGAGGGTTGTGATGGTGCTGCTGTTGTGGTGATGGGTTGAAGGGGTGGTGAATCGAGAAACCAGTGGTTGTTGTTGGTGTTGAGCCATGTAGAATGGGGTCAATTAACATGGTAAAGTTGTGGTCGAAACTTGTCCACGTGTTTGGTCAGGTTTGTCAGCAGTGACTTCATTTCCAGCGAGGAGTATTATTGATGAGTTCCATTCTGAAGGTTTTTGTAAGTGGAGTATTGCAGTGTAAAAATGGTAGAGAAAAGTGAGATTGGGTTTCAAATTTTTGAAATATCCAAGAGCCTAATTTGCAGGGTTTGGCTAAGTACTAATAATAATAATAATAATAATAATAATAATAATAATAATAATAATAATAATAATAATAATAATAATAATAATAATAATAATCCTTATAATAATAATAATGATGATAATAATAATAATAATAAATAATGATAATAACAAATAATAATAATAATAACTAATAAAAAAATAATAGTAATAATAATAATAACAAATAATAATAATAACAAAGAATAATAATAATAACAAAAAAAATAATAGCAATAATAATAATAATAAATAATGATAATAATAATAAAAATAATAATAAAACAAATTCATTTTACTAAATTATAATTTTTTTACTTTTTAAAAATTAATTTTAATAATTATTTTTAATTTTTTAGTCTTTATAAACATTTTTACAATTAAATATAACATTAACAGTTATCATTTTATATTACTTTAACAACTAGTGACATTTTGGTAATCTTTAATTTTTACTAATTAAACAAATTTTTTAAAACTGTCACATGAATCAAATTCTACACTAATTCTCACAAACATTATCTCTATATCCACTCTCAAATCCACTCAAATAAACACAAATATTTATTCTCAAATCTCCTCAATCACTCTCTCCAAATCATCTCCTCCAATCACTCCAAATGAACACAGTCTTAGAGTTTAAATTCAAATCATCATGGCTAAATCTTTTAGTAGGAGGTTGGATGTAATTAACTCCGATTCTCTCTCTATATATATATATAATGTGTGTAATAATGTAATTTTATCATGTTTTAGACTTTAGAGCCAAAATGTACTCATTTTTTATAAACTTTTGTATCAAAGTATATATCATGCATGTTTCTTGATTAGAGCTAGGTTAGTTTTGTATTTGGAATAACTTATAAAATATTATTAGATCTATATTTTTTTGGGCTATTACACTTTGATAATTATTTTTAATTTTTTAAATTCAAATATAATTAAAACTAAAATATAAAATATATATTCTAAATAAAAAGATAATTTTTATACATGCTTACGATCTATAAGAGTCATTTTGTTAAATTTTAATTTAAAAAATAGTAAAATCATGATAAATGAAGGAACTAACGTTCATCTAGATTCAATATACAAATTTGAAACGTTTTACTTTTAAAAACTTATAGTATAAACATATTAGAAATATTTTGAAATAAAAATTGTTTAAAAATTTTATAAAAGATTTATTTATCATTTATAATATAATAAATAAATATAAATATTTCTATACACTATCATTAATTTTATATGCATAAATTAATATTTCAGTGCAAAGTGAGAACAAATATTTAAATTGCTTTGATCTTGGGGTGATGTTATTTTATAATAACATTGTTTTCATAATTTAAATGTGGTGTTTATTGTCAAGGTTAACTAAACAATTTGGAGTGTCAACTAGACAACATTAAATACTTAATTCTACAAATAAAATTAACTACATTCAGATACATTTGCATAACCATGTAAATTCCCAAGTGTTTTTTCCTATTCTTAACAAATAATTATGCGAACAAATTGAGAAGCAAATCTCACGACATATGCACCTTTAAAGCTTGCCAATGTGATAGATAATAACTATCGTCGTAATGGTCTCTGCAAAAACAAATATTCATTGCATGAAAACCATTTCCTTTTAAATGAAGATAATGCATGTGATGTTCATTTTTTAATTCATAAAAAAAAAACCTTCACATAAATTTCTTTATCATCTGAAGCATAAACAAAAACTATATAATGAATGCAAGGGAAACGTACTCTGGGAGCATTGTTGACAACTTGGGGTCTTCTATCAGAAACTCTCTCAGGGTCTGGTATCAACTCTGGACTATCATGCGTATAAAATGCTTGTAAAGCTCTTCCAATAAATGGACGAACAATATTCACTTCCATTGCAGACAAATTTTTTATCTGCAGTATGCACAGAATTATGAGGTGCTCGTCAAAGACATAAATAGACATGTAATGAGACTAACGGCCTATTTTCTCCAACTATATTTTCTTTACCTTATCTAAACAGTAAAAGCTTCAAAGAGAGGAATAATGACATAGGCATCCAATTCTCAAAGCAATTATTAAAAATGAAGTGTAACAAAACCAACATCCCAAACCTTCTTCACTCCTAATCTCAATAATTGTATAATTGAGTTTCTATAGTCGAATGCAAGTATTCGATATGAGCTATGTCCTGTGGTATAAAGGTAAAATTGTCTTCTTTGGCGACTTTTAAATTTACAAATGTCAGGACATGATGCAAGACATAAGCATAAAAAAAGTAGACTTCAGATTCAAACTACAAAACATATCCTGGATTCAGAAGATTTTATTGTCGGACTGCGCAATTGCTAAAGAATTTGTTATATTCAAATCTTTCACTTGTTTTCCCTTAAATTTAGCTATATGGAGACCCTATTTATAACAACATTGGCAGCGGAAGCACAAATGAGATGAGAAGATCTTATAACTTGTGGGTCAACTACTTTTATAGAGAATGGTTGTATTACCTTCCAACAAGGACTTGTGAAAGTTTAAATTTAAATGAGAGGAAGCATATATATGATTGTATGTTAGAAAAATCCTATTTAATAGAAAATCACTGATACATCAGTACATATAATCAAATCCTTGCTAAAAAAGCATGATCCTGCTATAAATATTACCTTAACAGCAATTGTACGACCATTAAATTCTTCCAAGTTGGTTTCAACTTTATGAAACCTTACATTTCTTATATCTTCTATTAAGGATCTCACCATATATAAATCGGGAATGTTATCACGTGCCCTGAAAATTTAATGAAGAAAAGGTAAGCTGGAATAGTAAAATAACAGCATCTAACAGAACCAAGATTAGTGTCCCTAAACTTACTGATCAAAAAGAAGTCTTGAGATTTCCACATAATGAAATGGCAATTGATCTGACATCTCTTGAGAGTCTCGCTCTTCCTCCAAAACTTTACTCAACTTCTCTAGTCACAAACAAATGTATTGGATTGGAAAATATTAGATCTATATTTCTTGCATCATTTACTGTTTAACCAGAACACAACTATAATATTCACATGATTTTTTTAACCTACACAAAAAAAGAAGAAGCAGTACTATGTCCTCTACATATTGATTAACCAGTATGAGAAAGGAAAAATAAAAAAAAAGAAATCATTCTGATAGGACCTTGAGAGTTTATGTAAGGATAAAGGAAATAAAAAACAGGACATAGTTGTTAGGACGGTGAGGAGGGCAGTTAGGCAGTTGGTTGTTATGTGTTTCATGTAAGGGGTTGGCTATATAAGGGGGGAGGAGTGTCTTAGACAGGACGCATCTGTTTTGTATCTTTGTTTTGACAGGAGTATTACATCCTGTGTGAGGGGAGAAATACTCCCTTGGATGCTTACAGACATCATTCTTTGTTACAAGAATAATAATACAGTTTGTTCCCTTGTGAGATTGAGTGTTGTGTGTTGGTGTGCTAACATGAGTGTGTTGTGAAACCTATCAATTGGTCCAACCTGCCGGATCACAAAAAAAGGAGGAACATGGAGGGGAGAATCAGTACATTGGAGAGGCCGGTCAGCGAACAAGGGAGAGCCATAGATAATCTCAAGGAAGATACCAGGGAAAATGATAAAGAACTTAAAAATATGATAAAAGTTCTTATGCTGAAATCAAAGAACCAGGATAGGAGTTCTGAGGGCAGTCAAGGGTCAGTTAATGGGGAAAGAATAGGAAGGAAGGAAGAACCTGAAGAGGATATGGAGGAAGAAAAGGGGGAAATACAAAAGGGTTGGATGAAAAGAGTAGAATTACCTACCTTTGAGGGGAGTAGATCCGGTGGGGTGGATATCAAGAGCTGAAAAGTTCTTTGAAGTGCAAAATGTTTCAGCCAGGGAGAAGATGAGACTGGCCTTCATTAGCATTAAGGGGAGAGCCAATCATTGGTTCAGATTTTGGAAAAAGAAGACCAAGAACCCTTCTTGGGAGGAACTGACAGAAGCCTTGATTAGGAGGTTTGGAGGAAGAGACAAATGATCTGTTTTTGAAAAGCTGGCTGCTATAAGACAAAGGGGGGGGCAGAGGAAGAATACATCTAGGAATTTGAAATGTTAGTATCTCAAACCACTAAGTTGCTAGAGGAACAATTACTGGGTACTTCTTTGCGGGTTTGCAGAATGATATTAGGAGCCAAATCAGGCCCCATAATCCTAGGGAGTTGTTAAGGGCTATGGAGATAGCCAAGGATGGGGAGGAGTGGCTAATAGAAAGTCAATCTTCTGGAAGGTATCAAGGAGGAATTGGTGTCATTTCCAGAACCGAAACGTTTAAAGGGGCCAAAAGTGGTCAGGGTATCTTTAGCTACATAAGCACCGAAGGAAAGATGGGGCCAACACCATAGTGGGTTCCAAGATTGGAGGGAACACTGCAAGAGAAAATAGGAACAAGGGATAAGGAATCTGCCTTACCCAGAATATATCCAAAGAAGAGAAGGGAGACGTTTCCACTATAGGGGCCCCTACAGCTCAGGCCATAGGCATCCACAAAAAAAAATGAAGATACTGATCATGGTTGAAGATGAGGAGGAAGGTGAAGGGGAAGAGGAGGAAGAAATGAAGTAGAGGCAAATGGAACTCTCGGTTTTTTCAGCAGGGGGCTTGACACAATCCAATACTATGAAATTACAAGGATGGGTGAAAGGGAAACAAGTACTAGTGTTAATTGATAGTAGTGGCAACCGCAATTTTATTTCGGCTAAACTAGTGGCCGAATTAGGCCTGGTAGTAGAGGAAACCCCTCCCTACAAAGTCTGCTTGGGTGATGGACATAAGAAGACAACTAGTAGATGTTGTCGCGACATCCCTTTATTGATGGAAGGTTTGGAGGTGAAGAAGAGATTCCACTTGTTTGAGCTGGAAGGTGTGGATCTAATTCTGGGAGTAACATGGCTGGCCTTACTAGGGGAAGTTAAGATCAACTGGAAAAACTTAACTGAGTTTTGGTTAGGGCGAAAGGGAGGTGCTGATTAGAGGAGACCCCACACTGACCAAGAAAGTGGTGACACCTGAGGAGTTTGAGATAAGGACATAGTTGTTAGGAGGATTAGGAGGGCAGTTAGGCGGTTGGCTATTATGTGTTTTGTGTAAGGGTTTGGCTATATAAGGGGGGAGGAGTGACTTAGGCAGGACACTTCTGTTTTGTATCTTTGCTTTGACAGGAGTATTACATCCTGTGTGAGGCGAGAATTGCTCCCTTGGATGCTGTTCTTTTTTACAAGAATAATAATACAGTATGTTCCCTTGTGAGATTGAGTGTTGTGTGTGTTGGTGTGCTAACATGAGTGTGTCCTGGGTTTCTTGCTGCCAAGAAACCTACCACATTCACATTGATGAAATAATTAGTGACAAAACAAATGGTGGAAGATGATATGTTTAGATAGAAGAGAAAGCAAGAAAAAAATTAATGAATTTTGTGTGTTGTATAATATTTTATAATGCGTGAGAATTATTATATATAATAAATGAGAGATAAAAAAAATAAGCCATAAAATAATATCTAACCATATGAATTAGTAAGATATTTTTCTATAACATCCTATTTAATATAATCAAATCATGTCTTTCAAACGATAATTTAACACTTTCTCCAACTGAAAGGTATGTATTATGAATCAAGCATGTTAAAAACGGTCACATGTCACGAAGGGATCAGGAAAATGTACTCAGTCTGTGGTGGTTGTTGGCCAGAAATAGCTTACCGAAAGAAAAAATACTTAGACAAAACGTCAGTGGTGGATAGTACTTATCCGAAAACATTAGCAAACAATAACACTGGCTTACAAAAGAAACTCACTAGAAAAATGTGGGTTCTAAACAATTCTGGCCAGAGAAACATCCATGGTGAACAGTACCAACTGAAAACTTAGTTGATAGTATTAGCCAGAAAGATGTCTATAGCAAACAGTACTCAGCTCAGCAGGAAATGCGTGAGCAAACAGTACTTGTCGAGAAATCATCCATAATAAAAAATAACACTAGCCAGAAAGAAAGCTCACCAGAAAAGTTCAGTTATATCTTTATCATAATCAAATAACATTTCTAACACCATAAAGTGAATATCAAGAGTTAAAAGGACCCAAAATAGCATGACAAACAAACTTTCCGTTTTGATGAATACAGAATGAAACATAAAAAAAAAGAAAAAAAACTAGCATGAAGTACTTGAAACAAAAACACATTTGGAAAACATTCTTCAAATTTCTTTCGCAACAGCACCTCTAACCTATGAATATGTTCACAGTTAATGCATTATCGTTGTTATTGTTAGATTGTTGGGAGGAGTCTAGGGATGAGAGAAGGAGGAATAATAAAGAAAGGAAGCTCACCTACGGACATCCACTGGGGAGGCCGAATGGAGCACTTGCCTCTCTTCTTGAGAGCAATGGCCAACCACAGCGGTACTTGAGTAACAATCTGAGGCGTAAATGGGCCAAAATCTCCCTGTCATTGTTAATAAATAAGAAATGTAAAGTGTATAGATCTGCAAAATAGAACCAGTTTTGGGTGTTTGAATTCTTGCTTACACAAATGAAATTGAGAGGTCCCATTTTTAGATTGGGCACAATGTCCACGATCTCATCCTCAGCAATGAACTCAAGCTGAGTGCCAGACAAAATGATCATATATATTATGATTTTAAACAATGTAAACTAAAAAAAGATTTTCCAGCACAAATAGCATACCTCCTCTGCTGAAAACAGTGAAAGCTCATGGTTTGATTGGCCAGCCATCTTGTCTCTTTCAATTTGAACACCACCTAATGGATCTAATATATTTGTTTTACTTATATCCAGATGAAAATCTACAGACAAAAGACCCCTGTTAACAATCCAGCGTACTGCAAAATCAACAACTTCAGTAGTATATCATTATCTACTGCAAAATTGATTTAAAATAAACAGACGAACAAATGGGGCAGAATTTTAAGTACTGATGCACGCCCTTGACCTCATTATCAAAGTCTTTTTACCACAGAATTTGAGGCAGTGTTACGAAGTTGAGTTATGATCTGACTCCTTTTTTATAATCTTAACCTAAGGGTGAAAATTGCATTCTTTGGTTTTGTTTCCCAAATTCAAGCTTTTTTCGTGTTTTGCTTCTTTTTCTCCATCTCTTGTACTAGAAAGCTAAGAAACAAAACTTGAATTTGGAAAACAAAGCCAAAGAATACAATTCTCAACCTTAGATTAAGATTGTAAAAGTAGAGTTAGAACAAAACTCAACTAAAACTAAATCAAATAACCTCTTTTGTCCATCCTCCTATCATGTTTTCACACACTATCACATAGGTCTTAAAGCAGGACCAAAAACAAGATCAAGAGAACCTAACAAAATTATAATACATTGTGTTATGATATCCATAACTGTATATGAGAATGACTAAAATGGGCAAAAAGTATGAGAATATAATCGTGGATGAATGGGAAGAATGCATATGAAATTGCAAAAGAATTAAATAGCTTATTTTATTTTGTTGCAACTACATAATGAAAATTTGATAATTTTTAATTGTTTGGTGTCAATTGAATTAGAAGTGGATGACTAGATCGGATTAACAAGCCAACAAAAAGAACGTATAAAAGTGTGTAATAGGTACCCGGACTTTGTTATGTCCCCAAAGAATTCCAAGGGATGATCTTGTAAAGAGACCAGACAGTTTGGTCTACCCAGAAAGTATAACAAGCACACACAACACCAGTTCTTTTGAGATAACCTGTCTCTCACTTCCCTTTTGTCTAAACAACACTGAAAACACTGAAGAAAACAACCCTGTCCAAACTATATATAATAGTTTGTTTACAATAGCTTAACCCCCAGACAGTTATAACTGTCTATCCCCCTTATTTCTTCTTACATAAACCTTCCCCCTAAACCTATCAATACCCCCTCCATGAAATTTCACCTTGTCCTCAAGGTGAAAAGTAGGAAATTCCGTATTGATGGTTGTAGCATCTTTCCAACTGTTTTCAATGGATGGAAGATGTTACCATTTAAGTAAAACTTTCAAATCTCCCGTTGGAGAAGTGCAAACGTCGAGCAGCTCCACTAGATAGACCACTAGACTAGATAGACCACTAACATCAAATCTTTCGTAAGTGTAGGTGGAAGGGGTTGAACTGGAGTGGTTGGTTGAACAGCACACTTGAAGAGGGAGACACGAAAGACCGGGTAAATTCTGCTGTGCACAGGGAGATCCAGTTTATAAGCTACAACCCGTATGTGTTCCTTGACTGTATAAGGACAATAAAATTTGGGCCTGAGCTTCTCATTTGGTCTGTGAGCCAACGATTTCAGACAATAGGGTTGCAACTTAAGGTACACTAAATCACCTACTTGGAACCCCACCTCTCTCCTATGTTTATTTGCCTGCTCCTTATTCTGTTAAAGGAGTTAGGGACAGGAAGGTGAAACCAGCATGGAGTATGCAGCTGTGATAAACTTTTGCTTTGAAAAACAAAACCTATGCAACAGGCCTGCACTATACAACCACTGTTGGATTTCTCAACAGGGACTGAAATTTATAGTTGCTTCTATCTATGTTCAGGATAAATTCCACAATTGAAAGTTACTGAATCCTGAATTTCAATACATCTTATGCTTAGGTTTCAATGTAAGCAAAAGTCAAAATAATTAGCTTATACCAAACCCTCTAAGAAAGAAAATCTACTATAATAATCAGCAATCTTTACACAACAACAGAAAGGGACTTCAAACCTTGATAGTTCACCAGAGCGAGAAAGAAAACAAATAATAGAACAATACAAAGCTCCAATCTAAGCCCCCTAATAATTTCAGCCAGCTGTAACCGGTTAATAGAGTTTGCATCAAAAACAGAAGGATCAAATTTATGAGCAACAATACTTATAAAATAAGAATAGCTATAGTAGTGTAATGCAAATAAATGGAAGATCCTATTTATATAGTAGTGAGGTTGGTTCGATTCAAACATGGAAGATCCTATTTTTATAGAAAAAGGGGACTTCAATATTTCAAACCAAGTGACACTACAGTGAGGTTGGTTCATTTAAAAAATGAAATCTTTAAAAGTCATAATAGAAAAGAAAAAGGTTTGGCCAATTGAAAATTATCTGCTAGTAGAGATCATAAGTTTGAGAAAACCTAACCCAATGCAAACGATGAGTCAATGAGGAAACCCCAGAGGGCTAATCGAGGGAGATGGGAGGAGGGATGGACGGCGGCAGGTAGGAAGAGGGCAGCGGACGTTGGATGACGGCAAAAAATCTGTGACAATGGTGATAGAAGAAAATCTGAAAGGAGCCAATGAGGAAGTCCCAGAGAGCTAATAGAGGAAGATGGCAGGAGGAATGAGCGGCGGAGAGGAAGAGGGCATCTGTGACGGTGGTGATAGAAAAAAGAATTTAATTGAGAAAGACACGCAGTTAACATAATTAACCAATTAATCAGTTAACTGTGCTAAAATTATTAAGATTCAATTTGTTTAACTTGAACTATAAAATAATTTAATTAGTTTTTAGTATAATCAGTCTAGTTTTATTAAATATAATATAATGTAGTTTATTTCAGTTTGCTGAATTATGCTCAAGTCTAGAAGAAAGATACACGATTTTCTTTTTATTGGATTTTGATCTCAACTTTTGTTATTTTGAGTTTAAGGATTAAAATTATTTGTTCTCATATTTCATTTAAGAGTTGTTTTTGTTTAAAACGTCAAATATATAATCATTCAAATTGTTTAAAATCATAAAAATTATGTTTTGTACATGATTGTGCAACATACAAGAGAAGTCTCATATAATATTAATAGCCACCTAAATGATATCATTTGCCAAATACTCTATACATCTAGTGCAGCTTTTCTTACTCTGTTTGATAGCTTATGCATATTATAATTTCAGTATCATTACAGCAGTTGCAATTCAAAATAATAAAAGCATCAGATGATGAGAAGATGGTAAATTATAATACACGAGTGCAGTTCTGTAAGAATGAGTTAAACATAAACCTAAACATAATTAGTAAGATGATTTGATAGTTTATCCTAGTCAAGTTCTTTAGAATTAGTTCCCAAAGATGAGTAAGGCAAAAATCCAAGGACAAAAATTTCACTCTAGGATCAGTTTGATAAATTGAATAGAAAGGTAAGTTTAAAATTCATGAGTTACTTTTATAATTACCATCACAATATATAAATCATGTCTTAGCAATTAAATAAAAAACACAAATGATCGATCAATTGAATCAACATTACATGAGTACAACAATGACTGCAGAGCCTCAACTGTACAATTAAAATATGAGAGGCCATACCATGTATTACAAATACAAAACATTAATTCACGAACAACTAAATCTCAAATCTCTGAAAACAAAAAAATCATTCTACTTGTCATCATTAGCAAACAGTGACACTCTGTAGAGATACTGAAGAAGCAAATAGTCTACCAACCTCTGGTCTCTGGTTAGCCACCGCACAACGAGATAACTACGATAACGGTGCTGAAGGGATCCCTGATTTGAGTGTATGGATGAGCCAGGGTTGAACACAAACTAAACGCGGGATAGAGAAAATAGGATTGAGAGGAAATTACTGAAATGTTGTCACTCTATTTTGGAGGGAAAACAAAACATAATTCAGAGAAAGGAGGGAAAAGCTTTTTAGGTTTGGCGAATTTTAGTTCCAGCTTCTTATTTTCCTTTCATTGTTTTGGTTTGAATAAATTATATTTATCTGAGTGACTGATGTATCAACACTTTTATTTTAAATATGTAATTATTTTGGTTTAAATAAATTTATAAATCATAACCAAAACATAAATATGAGTGTGCTTTTTATTTATACTATTGAAAACATACTACGTGTGTTATTTATTTTATGATGATAAAAAATAAATAGTTTATTTAAAAATTAATTAATAAAATAAAAAAATATTACAAAATATATTTTAAAATATAAAAATTGTAAATTAATATAATATATTTATTTTTTTATTAATTTATGTAAAATTACCAATTCTAATAAATAAAGAAAATACCAATTCCTATGATACTGTCATTCGGGTACGTATTTTATTGTATAATTTTTTGTTCCTATTAACTATTTTATGTATAATTGTTATTAATATACTTCAATAATATTTGTATGTAATAGTATATAAAGATTATTTATATTTTATAATAGGAATAATGTAAACATTTAGAAAATGATATTTTAAATGTGATATTAATTTAAAATAGTCAGATTTGATTATTTTAATATTAAAGAGTTTTAATATAAATAGTTACGTTATAAACTACTTTTGTAATTTTAAACTAGTTTTATAATTTTAAACCAGTTTTATAATTTTAAAGTACGTCATCTCTAGAAATTATTTTTCTAGAGTTTTTTAATTTTTGTAGGATTTCTTGTCCTTTGTTTGTTTGATTAAATAACAGAGATAATATGATTGATCATTGGAGCGAGTTCTTCGATTTGAACGGATCAATTTCTCAGATAAAGTAAGTTTGTTTTTTTCTCATCTTTTTTGTTTATTTGTCTTCTTTTGCATGAGAGTTTATTAGTGATGCATATGACGTTTGAGTCTTCTATAAGACTCTCTGTTGATAAGTTGTTCTAACAATGTATTCTGATCGTATTTCTGTTGTTCATAGGAGTAGATAGAGCTTCTTTTTGCGTTTGGTACTATTTTAAGTCTTTTAGAGCGATTTAGTAATCTAGAAGGTAAAGGAAGCTAAATACCTTGTTTCTAAATTTTTAATAGTTGAATAACTTGAATTTGTATGTGGTAATTGTATGAAATAATTTTCTAAAATCTATTTTTAATTATATGATAATAGAGTCTGTGATATGTTGATATGAGTGGTTTGGTATGGTGAAATTCTTGTTGACCTACACTACACGTCAGGTCGGGGCTCTACGCTCTTTCTTTTTGTTATAATATTTTATTATTATTGCAAAAGTGAAAACGTTTTGGAACAGTATATATATATTAATTGGCAACGGGAAAAAGCAAAACGTTGTATTGCAACGTTTGGAATGGGCAACGTTAATATTTTCTTTAATTGCCCATGGTAACATTTTAAGAGCAAGATCAAATTTTATTTTGCTTTTATTGACTTTTATTTTCTTTTATTAACTTTATTCTCCCTTAGCTCTATAAATAGAGAATTTTTTCCTCATTCCAATACACACTAAAAAATCAATCTTCTCTCATTCTCTTCTCTCATTCTCTTCTCTTTTAAGTTTCATCCTTTGTCTCTTTCCTTTTCTAAAAATATTCTGGGTTATTCTTATACTCTATTTAGAGTTCCTTGCTAGTTCTGAGATCCTCAGAAATTCTGAGAAGTTCCTCTTGTATCTTGGGGGTCTTGCGCAACACACCGCGGATAAGTCCTTAAGGACAGTGACTCTACACGCCTCAGGAAATACTATTTTGTCAGCTTTTTACAACAATATTAAGGACTTATGGCTGACATCAACAACATGCCTTCAGAGAGCCAAACCATTGCTTCCGAAACCCAAACGGTCTTCGCAAAATCGCTTCCGAACGTGTCAAAAATCGAGGTTTTCTCTGGACAGAACTTCTGATGTTGGCAAGAACGCGTGTCCACCCTTTCAGTCATGTATGGAGTTGCTACTGCTCCCAAAAGGTACGTACGCAAACCTGATCACAAAAAGAAAAATAATTTTCTTAAATCTCGTCCCAATGAATCTAAACCCAACTGGCGTAGAGTAAGAAATGACAATCCTCCTAGGACAAAAATAGTCGAAGGAGATGACATTTTTGCTGCGGTCGTTTCTCAAGTAAACCTGATGACCAATGTGAGCAAGTGGGTGGTAGACTCTGGTGCTACCAGGCATATCTGTGCACACAGAACTGCCTTTACCTCTTACACTAGTGCAGGGGATGGAGAAGAACACGTCTACCTCGGTGATTCCAGAACCACTCTTGTTCTGGGAAAAGGAAAAGTTCTTCTCAAACATCTGGAAAGACTCTGGTCTTGAGTGATGTGCTACATGTGCCATCAATCAGAGTTAATTTAATCTCTGTAGCACTATTGGAAAAGGTGGGGGTTAAAGTATCATTTGAGTCTGACAAGATCATTATGACAAAAAATAATGTTTTGTGGGGAAGGGATATTGTGATCAAGGACTCTTCATTCTAAATGTTTCTGAAAATATTAATGAATCAAGTTTCTCTGCTTATATTGTTGACTCGTATGATATATGGCATGCTAGATTAGGACATGTGAATTCCTCGTATGTTTTGAAATTACAACGACTATGATTGATTAATATGCATGATAAACAGAGTAGTAAATGTGATATATGTGTAGAATCTAAACTAACAAAGAAAACATGTTTTTCTGTAGAACGCCAAACTGAGCTATTAGGGTTAATTCATACCGATCTAGCTGATATGAAACAAACCATGTCTAAAGGAGGTAAAAATTATTTTGTGACCTTTATAGATGATTATTCTAGATACACCAAAGTTTACTTAATCAAACATAAAAGTGAAACCTTTGATGTATTTTTAACCTATAAGGCAGAAGTACAAAATCAGTTGAATAAGAAAACTAAGAGGATTAGATCAGATAGAGGTGGTGAGTATGTATTGTTTAATGAATTTTGTGTTAAACAAGGAATTATCCATGAAGTGACCCCACCATATTCACTTGAGTCTAATGGAGTAGCTGAGAGGAAAAATAGAACCCTTAAGGAAATGATGAATGTTATGCTTGTTAGTTCTGGTGCACCTGATAACCTTTGGGGAGAAGCCTTGCTTACTGCATGTTTTTTACAAAATAGAATATCCCATAAGAAAACCGGTAAAACTCCTTATGAGTTGTGGAAAAGTTACCAACCTAACCTTAAATATTTAAGAGTGTAGGGGTGCTTAGCTAAGGTGATGTTACCTGATCTTAAGAAAAGGAAAATAGAATCTAAAACCTCTGATTGTATGTTCTTAGGTTATGCTGAACATAATGCTGCCTATAGATTTCTAGTTGTTAAAAGTAACATACTTGAGAGAAATTCTATAATGGAGACTAAAAATGCTGAGTTTTTTGAACATGTGTTTCCCTTAAAGGTTAGTGAGATGTCTCAACCTGTTGATGATAATGATAATAGTAATACCATAAATGAGGATTTGAGAAGAAGCAAAAGACAGAGAAAGGAAACTTCCTTTGGAGATGACTTTTATACTTATCTTGTTGATAATGATCCAATAAACTTTATAGAAGCTATTAGTGCTCCTGATGCAAAACAGTGGGATAAGGCCATTAGGATTGAAATTGAATCAATTCAGAAAAACAATACTTGGACTTTAGTAGATTTGCCTAAAGGAGCAAAACACATTGGTTGTAAGTGGATCTTTAAGAAAAAATATCACCCTGATGGATCCATAGAGAAGTATAAGGCAAGGTTAGTAGCAAAAGGATTTACGCAAAAACCCAACATAGATTACTTTGATACTTTTGCTTCAGTGACTAGGATTTCCTCTATTCGAGTGTTGTTAGCTCTAGCAACTATCCATAAACTAGTGATACATCAGATGGATGTTAAAACAACCTTTTTGAATGGTGATTTAGAGGAGGAAATTTATATGACTCAACCTGAAGGGTGTGTTGTACCTAGTCAAGAGGATAAAGTATGTAAACTCTTAAAATCCTTGTATGGGCTGAAACAAGCACCAAAACAATGGCATGAAAAACTTGATAATGTGTTGCTTTGTGATGGGTTTTCACCTAATGATGCTGATAAATGTGTGTACTCTAAGTTTGAATATGGTGATTGTGTCATTATATGCTTGTATGTGGATGACATGTTAATCTTTGGTACATGCAATGAGATTGTCGCTAGAACTGAATTGTTTCTAGGATCAAAATTTGAAATGAAAGACATGGGTGAAGCCAATGTGATTTTAGGTATTAGAATCATAAGGAAGGGAGATAGTATATTACTATCTCAAGAACAATACATTGAGAAACTTCTTAAGAAGTTTGAGTTTTATGACTTAAAACCAATGAGTACCCCTTATGATGCTAATTCTAAATTAATGAAAAATAAAGGAGAATCATTGTCGCAGCCTCAGTATGCCCAGATAATTGGGAGCTTACTGCACTTGATGAACTTTTCTAGATCTGGTATTTCTTATGCAGTAGGTAGACTGAGTAGGTACACTCAATGTCCAAATCAGAACATTGGGATGCACTTGCTAGGCTTATGAGATACTTAAGAGGTTCAATGAATTATGACATTAAATACAGTGGATTTCCCGCTATACTAGAAGAGTACAGTGATGCTAACTGGATCTCTGATTTAGATGAGAAAAAGTCCACTAGTGGTTATGTATTCACACTTGGGGGTGGTGCGATTACATAGAGATCAGCCAGACAAACAATTATTGCAAGATCAACAATGGAATTTGAGTTTGTTGCTCTTGAGATGGCTGATAGTGAGGCTGAGTGGTTGAAAAACTTCTTAGCAAACATTCCACTAGGAATGAAACCAATCCCATCGGTGTCAATACACTATGATTGCCAATCGACAATAGCTATAGCTAAAAACAAAAATTACAATGGAAAGAATAAACATATTCAATTGAGACACAATTTGGTGAAGTATCTGCTAAATAGTGGAACTATTTCCATTGACTATGTGAAGTCAGAACGGAATCTAGCGGATCCTCTGACAAAACCCCTGGGAAGACAAATGATATTAGAAACATCGAGGGGAATGAGACTTAAGCCACTTGCAAACAAACAAGTGATGGTAACTTAACCTTTGTGATTGGAGATCCCATGAATAAGGTTCATATGGGTAAAAACAAGTCGCTTGTTAGTTCTGATAGCACTAAATTGATTTTAATCAATTATGTCCCTTCCTATGGTGTGTGTGTGTGAAAGTGCTAGAGACTGCATTATTGAGAGGCTAAACTTTGTTATTAAAATTCTATGTGGTGAAAGAATTTTAGCTTAAACAAAGTTTTAATGATTTTCATATCCCTTATGGGTGGTGTATGATTTGCAACATACACTTGATGAAATCACCTATATGAGTGTCAAGTGGGGCCGCTTGCATGAGATCTTGGCATGATCTCTAGAGCACTCATGAATACCGGGCACGCGCATGGCCTAGTAAGCGCAACACAACGATAACAGCAAGGATTGTGGGGGTGTATTGTGATTGATAAACCTCTAACACACATCAAGTGTTTTTGGTTCATATAGCTTGTTATACCAACTACATTGTGTATACCAGCTCTTATGCATTACATCCTATGAGACCCAGAATAAAAGTTTCTTATCTTTGTTTTAGTTTTTGAACTATTTGAGTCAAAGAATTTTCTTTCAACTTCTTTTGCAATAATGGGGGATTGTTATAATATTTTATTATTATTGCAAAAGTGAAAACGTTTTGGAACGTTGGTATATATATATTAATTGGCAACGGGAAAAAGCAAAACGTTGTATTGCAGCGTTTGGAATGGGAAACGTTAATATTTTCTTTAATTTCCCATGGTAACATTTTAAGAGCAAGATCAAAAATTTTAAGTACTTCAACGTTTAAATATTTATTGTTTTTTATTTTGCTATTATTGACTTTTATTTTCTTTTATTAACTTTATTCTTCCGTAGCTCTATAAATAGAGAGCTTTTCCCTCATTCCAATACACACCAAAAAATCAATCTTCTCTCATTCTCTTCTCTTTTAAGTTTCATCCTTTGTCTCTTTCCTTTTCTAAAAATATTCTGGGTTATTCTTATACTCTGTTTAGAGTTCCTTGCTAGTTCTGAGATCCTCAGAAATTATGAGATGTTCCTGTTGTATCCTGGGGGACTTGCGCAACACACCGCGGATAAGTCCTTAAGGACAGTGACTCTACACGCCTCAAGAAATACTATTTTGTCAGCTTTTTACAACACTTTCTGTGTGGGACGATGCCAGGGAGAGAAGGGAATGCGTCGAGACCGCTTGTTAAATTGTATTGGTGTTTGGATGAATTGTGAATGATAGAATATATGTATTGATTGGTCTTTTGGCTATTGAACTTGTTTAATGATAGATTGGAGAGATGATTGGGAATTGGTCTATAATTAGTGGTCCAACATGTGACATTTTGTGGGAATGGTTTATTGACTGATTTTGGGGTTTTTACAAGTGAAATTTTAGAGAGTTTGTTCTTTGAGTAAGTCCGACATTGTGGAGTATGTAATTGTTCAATTAGGACTTGGTTAGTAATGAGTTTGCTAAAATCTGATATACATTATGTGAAATCATTGGTTTGTGCTTTTAGGAAGTTAGTTTGATCTAATGGACCGAATTCCTGACCAATTAAGCAAATTGGTATTCAATTTGAGTTATAAACATCTTTTTCAAATCAATTTCTTTGCCAAGAATATTAATTTGATCATTTGAATAAGTCTTGAGTGCATCTAGATACAGTTTCTAAGTTTTGTCCTCTAGTATAGTCTTGAGTTACCTTGTGGGGCGTTGTGCGCTATCAAACCTGAGAGTAACTGGATTCTAGGACGCTACGCGTCACTTTAGACATTAAGCACCACGAAGTCTGTGAGCTCTCTCACTTCTAAGCACTGAATGGTGGTTGAGGGCATTGAACACTACTTTTTCTTATATAAGTTTGAATATTGTTTTTTCATTATTTCACTGGGTGAGTGATATATTCATTAAGCAACCCCAATTCTAACAAACATTGTGATTGTTTTCTCTAACATTTGATTCATTGTGAATTTTGATTTAACAACCCATGAAATAAAACATGTAAATGGTCTAATAAAATGTTTATTGGATCACGACGTACCTAGACAATCAATTTGGTACATTTTGGAACAAATAACAGTTAGAGATAAATAACACGAAGATTCTATGTCTACCAAATTGATTATCCTATGGATGTTATAGGAGAACTAACTTTGTCGATTTTGGTTTAGTGATAAATAAGACTTTATGATTTTGGCAAACAAATAACTCATTTTGATAGGATTTAATTCTTTTTGTTATAAATGCTTAGTTAGGTCCTGTATCTTTTTATTCATACAAAATATATACATGCACACATATATGTATATATATATGAATGTATACATAGATATACTTGTGTATATTGCCGATGTGTTTCCCATGCACATATTATATATATATATATATATATATATATATATATAGAAAGACGTTGCAACTTATTTCATTAATGATTTCATGGTATTCATTTGTTTCTCCAAAACTTTTAGTATTACCTATTTTAATTTCATATAAAGCATGTGGACTTGGACAAATAATTATATTTTAATTGGCATGTTTAAGTGAAAATAACAAGTTTATTATCTTCAATTATTGTTAAAAAGAAGGAGATGTGAGAGGTGTATTTCTATAAATTCCTTGTTTATGTTGTTAAACTTGTTAGTAACATAAAAAAATAAATTACTCCTTTATTTTCATTTTAAGAAAAAAGTCAATATGCATTTAGAAAATAGGTGTCAAAATTTTGAGGGGCTATACTATGAGACAATTGATGTAACTACAATAGATTGTTAAAACCAAATGTTCTAGTCCTGGTCTAATCCCTAGTGTAAGAATACTAGACCACCCCTATGATATAAAAGTCTAGGTGATAACAAATACGACTAAATTAAATTGATTATTCATTTAGATATTACATATTCATGCGTACATATACATATATGTTAATGAATACTAATTTTAAATCACTTAAAATAGAATTGTCTGTGCATGAATACAACCAAACAGTCTAATGGTTACAACAATTAATAAAGGAAACGTTGCAAAATGATTGATCTTATTTCTAATATAAAAGTAACTTTTAAGGGTAATCACATTCCAAAGCACATCCTTCTAAATAAACTAATTATATTTGAATAAATATTAGCAATGACTATGTTAATACATTGTGGAATGTATACTTAAATCATAGTAGGTAATTAATGGGAAGCATATTATATATGATATTATGTATGGCATTCTGTTTCTATTTTTACATTAACCTTATTGTAGAAAAAGAAACAATACCTTTCATAAGAAGGTATAAGTAAAAACACTCAAGATAAATGCACTAATTTATAATAGAAAGATGGATAGAAAATCATATAAGAATTACTTTTTCATATTAAGATGAACATATTAAGCACTAGACGAGTTAAGACACAATAATACAAAAGTTTTCATCTAAAGTCATTCTTATAACAGTTATATTTTGATAATAACAAATTAGATAGTTTTCGTACGTCTAACAAAGTTATCCAGTATACAAATATTAAACATTGAACACAAATTCAAAAGGATCAATTTGTTGATAAAAATGTTCATATTTATTAGGTACATACATACTCAATATATTGATATTGAAGATAATATTCAGTTTTTGTCAATAAATGTTGTTTTGACAGTGTTTGAATATTCTAATGAATATTCAAGTTTAGTTTAGGTTTCTTTGTTTTTTTTTATTTAAATATTTCACACAAGGTACCCATTGAAACACTAGAACACAAAACAACATTTAAAATTTGTTTAAATGAGTTAAGGATATTCTAAAAATTTAAAAATTATGAAAAATGATTTTTAGCATATTTTCTCGAAGTGCTTTTAAAGCTTTTATTCTTACAATTATATAATTGATTAATAATCTATTATATTGACATTTAATGAGGAGCATGCTTAATTCAGGAGCATGCTTAATATCAAATATACATATAATTAATTATGTCTAAGAGTATTGCAAGTGTTTTTCAGTTAGGATATCTAACATAATCAATTATATGCGTGAACATTTGTTTTACGAATTGTGTTTTCAAATTTTTTATAAAAGGAGTATTAATTTTATTGTTAACAGAACATTTTGGAAATTAATCAAAATGACATACAATTGTTTTTTGAGATAAAAAACACAATTCTAAAGTGCTCAAAATAGTTGAAAGATTTTAAAAGTGTTACGTTTTGTTGTGGTCAAGTTTTAAAGTGCTTATGTTGTGGTAATTTTTGTCCGTTGTCTTTTTAGGATTGTTTCTAGGATTCTTTTTGTTTTGTAATCTAACGAGTATTTCCATAATGTGTTTTGTAAGTTGTTCTGGATAGAGTTGATAAGGCTAAATATCTTTTTGGATAGTCAAAGAGTGGATAAGACCAACATCCTTTTGAAGGGAGTTAAGGATGAATACGAAAAATATTCTCTTGAGTATTCAATGTAAGATTGAGGTTGATATTCTCTAGAATGCTTAGATTATTTTTTGTTTGCATTGTACAAACTTTGTGTTATTTAGTGGAACCTATTTTTCATGAAGGAAAAGTTGAGACTAGATGTAGAATAAATGGTGATTTGAACTAGTATAAATCTGTGTGTGTGTTTTTTTTTTCTATCTTTATCATAGTTTATTGTTATTCTAAATCTTGTATTCATAAGTTTCAAGAAAAGTGCATTTAGAGTTTTTAAATCCGAAAAAAGTTTTAAAACAAATTCACACCCTATTGGTTTAAACAAAGCCTACCTCTTTTTCTAACACAATATTTCAAATACAAGTTGTCCACGATTATAATATCTTAAATGTTTTTGTTAGGCCGAAATGTACCTAGAAGTACACAAGTCTTCATGCTAGATCAAGACGTACTAGGAAGCTTACATGTCCACTTTACTTCTCACTCTTCAAGTTGATTTGTCCTCTATTGCAGATGTTGAATGCGTTCTCTTCCAATAAAGGTGAGATGACATCAACATGAAAGCCTACAAAGATACTTCGACACTTAAATCAGTGTCTAGTAGTAAAAGAATAAGGTTGCAATAAATTATTATAGTGACATACCTCGTGACCAGTGGGTATAAATAGTACCTATATGGTCTTGTTCATTGGATCTAAGCTTCCTAGAACTATCTTCTTTTAAGGTTCCCTAACTTACTTAATTATCCTTAATATTTATATGATCTGTCATATTGTTTATGTGAATCCGTACTTTAGGGTTATGGTAGGAATATGTGATCCATGCCTTTGGTATAGGGCTTGACTTCTTCAACCTTCCTTAAGCTGAGGTGTAAGACCCGAGAAAATTGTGGTATTAGAAAATAACGTGGTTCTGAGACTTGGGGATTATTGGTTGGTAATTGATGTTTAATGTTTAAGTGCTTCTTTTTAGAATTATAATTTCTATGTTAATTAATTAATGTTATGGTTGATTAAGTTAAATACATGATTGATATGTTGTTATTTTGATGTTTTGGGTGTGTGATATTACTAATGTGATGTGTTCGCTTTTTGATAGAAGGGTTGTTTAGGATTGAATGAGTGTGTTCAATTCTAAAAAGAAAAAGAGTTAAGAGAAACTTTTGTTTTATTTGTATTTTTGAGCTCCAGGACAAAATGGTCTTTTTACCTTCATTAAATGGTGCATAAATTAAGTTAGGGGGTGTAGAAAGTAAAGAATGAAAATAAAATTAGAAGAAAATGAAAGCTACGTGGGTTTTAGAAAGATTTTGTGGTTGGTGGTATTTTAAAATGAAGTTAAGATAAAATAAGAGAGAAAATCTTAGTGGTTTTATAGATTAAGTGAAAGATGCTATTTTAACCACAAAGATAAATATAGAATAAAAGAAGGTAAAAAGGAAAAGAGAGAAAGGGATGTTGAGTGCTACTTTGCCGAAGCGTTCCATGAACGCTCACAACAACCCTCCCTTTTCTTAGTCTATGTTAATAAGAGTTATGGATGAGAGATGGTGTGGTTTGCTTGTGGCGAACTAAGTCCTAAAGTAGGAGGCTAAAATGTCGTAGCAATCTATAGAGAATATGGGGAGCTTGATAAACTAAGTGAGGGTTGTGCCTTTAAGGGAAGTGGGGAAAACTTTGCACAAAACTACGTCTTTAGTGGAATACAAGCCAAGCTGGGTAAGGTAAGCATGTATATGGTTGTTCGCGTCAATAATGTCATCATATTTTTGCATGTGGAATGCCTTCCATCTCGGGGGGAGAGGCGTCTCCATAATGCCATCTATGACATGATGTCTTCTTGTGCTTAGGAGCATTAAGGATGTGTTAGTTGTGCCAATTGTACATTGGTTTGTTCCTTGCTCGATTGTTTTAGAGTGAGTTCGAGGTTGTCATCCTCCCTCTTCTTCCTCGTCCCCCAATATCCTCTTCAATGCCCTTATTGCCTTGGTGTCTTCGACACTTCGTTTCCTCAGCTCAAGCCATAGTGTTTGGTCCTTTGTTCACATTATTATTACATCCATTGCTTGTCATGTTTCTTGTGGACACCGTGCTTGAAGATACAACCCGATCCTATGGTAGGCACCAAATATTCTTGCTAGGTCGAGATGTATCTAGAAGTACACAATTCTTCTTATTAGGCCAAAGCATACCAAGAAGCTCATGTGTCCACTCTACTTCTCACTTTTCAAGTTGATGTGTTCTCTTTCAATAAGGGCGAGATGACCTTGGCAGGGGAGCTTGCAAAGATACTTCAACGCTTAAGTCAATTGCTAATTGTAAAATAATTAGGTTGTAAAAAATGATTCTACCTGAATGAGCCTTGTTCATTGGCTTAGGATTCATAGGATTACCTTTTTTTAGGATTCTCTAACTTATCTCCAATCTTTCCATGATCTGTCATATTGTTTATATGGATCCATATTGTAGGGTTATAGTACGAATTTGTGATTGTACTAAGCCTTTGGTGTAAGGCGAGACTTCTTCTGCCTTCTTTAGGCTGAGCTGTCATCGACCTCTTTATATACATGTCACGGTGCCTTTGACCTCTTCCAACATACTAGTCTTTTAGGCTTATAACGTTTAGGCCGAGGTGTCCTCGACCTCTTCTTGTACATTAAGCTTAGAAAAGTCATAACAAAAAAAAGGTTAGACAATGTTTTGTCAAAATTTGAACATGTATCCAATCATCAAACACAACCTTATATGGACAAAATGCACTCTAAAATAACATATGTGTATGGTATAAGACACGAGTATTACTAAACACAATAAAATACTTTGTGCTTACAAAAACAACAAGTGTAGAAGAGAAAAATGAGTACAAATGTTGTTAAATGTAGTTGAAGATTAGACACATATAGCCATAAGTGCTAACACAAGTAAAATTATACTGAGAACAAGGATGCAATTGAGTCTCTCCTAAGAAACAAATGCATGTTACAACGGTCAATGAACAAAAGAACAACATAGTTTTGCACAAGTGATGATCGAAAACAAATTTTCAAATACAAGTCAAGTAAGTTAGACACAATTCACAAATGTCTAGCATAAGATGCATCTCTATGATGTACCACCGTCTAATGTATGTGATATTTGACCAAGGACATTATCCAAGAAAATACTAACACAAAGAGCACATGTTCAATTTGGTGTTGTTAGTTGAAGGAGAAGCACAATAGAGTAAGAAAAACGAGCAACAAATCTCCTCACACTTTATAGTAGAAGATGTCTGCATAAGATCATGACCTTCTAAAATGCTTTGTTACAAGATCTCCCTAAGCACACAACCCACAAGAGCCTCTCGGGACAGCTATAAAAGGATGTTATCTTATACATAAGAGGCTTAGGTTCCAAAATTAAGTCTTATATGCATGAGACTAGCTTGAAAAGGTTTCGAGGACTCAAAACTACAGTTCACCTATTACACAACTCAGTTTTAGTTATTTTGTTTAAATAGTAATATAAAATCATGTGCTATTTGAGAATTTTTTTTTTTTTGTGATAATAAACTTTTCTGTTGTTATATTTGTCGGTCTAAATTAAATAACAGTGACAAATTATTTAAGTCATATTAATATTAAATTAAGTTCATTTTCTACGTACCAGATATATATGTACGAAATATAGTAACACACAATTTACATATATCGATATATAGATTGTACCGATCACTAGGGAATATTTTTCCACATAATTAATTTCAGATCAAGATTGACAGAATTGTGCAAAGCAATTTGTGTTTGGTGACATCATCTTGCTAAGACTGATATCTACATTTAATAATATGAAAACCATTCTTGTATATCAACGTCAATGTAGGTTTGCATTGGTGTTAAACTGGCTGCCTCAAATCACAATAAAGCTGGTTTGATGAATCTTTAGCATCTCAATACAGTGTAGCGAGCTGCTTTTCGAATTCTTAATCAAGGCAGGTGCTACTGAAAAGGTGTCTCCACCTTTGGTCATGCTGCAGGATCAATCATCGGTGCCAAAGTAGCGATCACCAAATTCACCTAATCCTGGGATAACACGGTACTCTTCATTCAGTTCAACATCAATCTCAGATGTTACAATCTTCAATGACGGAAACCTTTTACACACGCAATGGATTCCCTCAGGAGCCTGTATGCAAAAAGGCCCATAAGATCCGTGTATGTAAACAGTGTGAAATGATAATCAAATAACATATTATATCAGCAATAAAGGCATCGGAATTAACTCACAGAAATGAGGTTCAGGAATATAATGTGGTTTTCTGGTACTCCTTTCTGAATGAGTAATTCAATTGCTTGGTTGGCAGAGTTACCTAAAAATGGAAGTTATTGATGATCTATTTATCAACAACGAACACATAAGATATTAACAATACAAGAGAAGGTCTTAAGAAAATCATCAGTGGACTGCTAGACTAGTACAAGTGGGCCATCCCAAAATAGTAGTTAAGAAGCAATTTAGTAGGTCAGAACTTTCACGGGTTCCTCATGCTGTATCTAGCAAAATAGAATTACGTCTCTTCTACAACAAAGTCAATTATATTTACTTATATCATCATTACCATATCCCTGATTCCCAACAAAATAGTATTACCATATTAACAGATACCATCCATACCGTAACATAATGTACAACTTAACTATTCTATCAACACATTAACACGATTTCTTCCCAACAATTCAAAGAATGCAAATAAAATCCTGAGCATTAACTGCTGCCACTACGAATTTCAAGAAAAAATGGCTTTTGAAATATAAAATGGAAAAACAAATGGCGGGAGAAGATTCCAAGTCTTAACCTGTGGCCAGGACCGGGTCAAGAAGCAAAACATGCCGTTCTGAAATATCCTTGGGAAGCTTTTCATATATAAGCTGCTCAGAGAAGCAAAGGGTTTACCATTGAAAACCAACATCAGTAAAGAACGTATACATCTATGTCTAATTCCAAATAATTCATTTACCTGTTTTCCGTTGTCTCCATCCCGGTGAATCAGAATTTTACCAATTTTAATGCCTTTACAACATGCACGAAGTGCATTTTCCATGCTCTCACCACTATAATCCAAAAACAATGTAGAACAATAAGTCCAGGAACAGAGTCTTGAAGTGAATAACTCCAGTTTTAGTACTACTAGAGTCTCAATGTTTGCTGAACTATATACACAACCATATGAAAATTGAGACCATTAATCTAATCAAACAAGGGAACTGTACTTAGTTCCATCATTGCATTTCTAAAAATACTGTGATTTACACTTCACTCGCCAAAATTAATACCTGATTCAATGCTCACCTTCGTACAATTGAAACACCACACAACTTTTTGCAGAAATCAACACCAGTATAGACAGATCCTGCAATACGAACCTCACTTCAGTTAATTATGGTTGTCAAGATAAACCTCCATTAGTGAACTACAGGTGATCTGCTACTTCTTTACCATACATGTCGCAATTCACAAAGCATAAATCTTATTCCCCAAAAAACAAGAGTTATACTGAACATAAAAACTGAAAAAACTGAGAACATTGACATATGATGATTACCTGTGGGAGTAACCACTTGCTTTTCGGTGAAAGGCAGATGACCTAGACCATGCTCAACAACCTGATAACCAAATCTCACGAACTAAGTACTAAAAACCCATGGAGGAAAGAAATTCAGCAGAGCTATAAATCATACAGTACCAGGCGTATAAGACGATCTGAATAAAACACGAAATCATGCTTTGATATGTCTCGGTCCCTAATCAATGTATGCATCCCTCTTATCTGAAATGTATAACCATAGCCAACAAAGTACCAAGTAAAATATTGAATTTTCAGTTAAGGACTTTATCATATTTAAAGAAACACATAATCAAAGAAATGCAACATATAAGTATTGAATAAAAAGCAAGATACAAAAATAAGCAAATCTGGTCAAAATAAAATATTGGTCTCTAGTCTTACACCAACACTCTCAAAGGCAATCAGACATATATGTCCAATATACCCATAGATCTAGGGTGGCCACCCATCATGCTTTCGTGGTACAAGAGGTTTCATAAGTGGGTCCATATCATTTTCAAGTCTTGGTACTCATCATGTCTTCGCATCTGTTTTATCAAGGAGAAATTCCCGATCTTTCTTGTCTCCCCTCATTTTTGCTAAGATGAAGCTGCATTTGTTTCTCCACTCTAATAACCAAGAAGATGGTCTACCTCCCCAAGAATGGGCTCCTTTCTAAAGCCTACAAGTATCTAATGATTCCTCTATCAAACCAACACCTCTTACTACCTTCTAGTTTTCCCCCATTTTTAGTGTATAGCCTATGCATTTGCATCATTTCTTTACTGTGTGTATATATATATATATATCCCAATTTGAATTTGAATACAACTAAGAGTCGCATCCTACTAGGTGAGGTCAACTAGCTCCATGGATCAAATGGTGTCATTTGGCATGTATCCAAATTCAAATAAAAGAAAGAATATCTTCATGCTATATCTTGTCAAAATAATTCTTATTTCTTTCTTGGACATTCATAATGAAACAAAGTACTTGGTTTCATTGAAATAATAATTCCTATGATCCGCAAAATGTAAAACTGGATAATTTTCCACTTTAATTTCACCAACAATAAAAAACTGATACCAAGGGTTTGTTATGGTTCATTAAGTAACTAATCTATTTGTGTGAGAAGTATGAATGTGTCACTGAATGTTTCCCCAAATTTAAAATCATTAGAAGTGGAGAAAGAAAAATAAAAAATGACAAGCTATGTTTAAGGATACCTGGAACGTAGACTGAATAACATAGACATTTGGATATATTTTGCATAGATCATGTTGACCAAGCTTTGTCCGAATATGTTGCACGATCAAATCAATGGCTACATGATTATCACCTCCTCGAGGAATGATCACATCAGCATACTTTTTTGATGGTAGAACAAAATCATCAAATGCAGGCTTAACAAATTTTGCATACTGCAAAACAGCATTACAAGCAGTTACGGGTAAATATATAATGTTAGTGATAACACATCATGGGGATTACGAAATTCTCTCTGTTCACACATGAAACTTTCTCAAAAAGATAAAATTGATAGAAGTGCTGTCATTATAAGGCAGCTGCTGTAAAGCCATGCTTGCCAATTAAAGCGTTGGTCATACCTGTTCAAGAACAGAGTTTATATCCCTGCCCCTCTCAACTGTGTCACGTCTAATTCTACGAGCAAGCCTCACATCAGCATCTGTAAGTAGTTAATAACAAATGATGAAATTAGACACAGCTTGGAACTTCCATTATCATATAAAATATTAATCTAATAGTATGTTTCAACATTTGCAATTTTATTCCAGGAAATGCGAAAAACGGAATATAGCATCCGATTCTAAGGTATTGTTCGTGCCAAAGAAAAGCAGTTATACCTTGTTTTTACTTAAGTTTTATTCCTTTGAAGAGGAGAGGGAAAGTTATATTTCCATAGGAATATGAAGAATGCAATGTAGTCTACTCTTCCCCTCTACATATTGTCCAAGAAACCATCTATATAGTCCATCCAATTAAAAACAAAAAACACCATGCTTTGCTGTAATAATGAAACAATAAAACTCATTGATTGACCATTTCTACAGTCTCAGCAACTATGCTGTGCATTAGTTGTTTTTAGAAGTTTTTTTCTTTCATATTCTTAAGAAGTGCCTTCCAGTGTTTATTTTACCAAGCATCCACAGAAGCACAACACAATTAATTAGTAACTATAGCTCCACATTGTTTTTCAAAAACAATTTGTAAACTTCCATGTCAACTATGTTTTGAAAAACTAACTACAACCGCAATTTTGAGATTAAAATTAAGGTTTTCAGACTCTCCACAACCACATTACATCCACAATTGCAGACAATTTATCCACAATGTTCCACAACATCAAAGATTGCATCACTGCAACACAACTGCATTTTAAAACCTTTCATATGACTAATGTTGTTGAATGATTAAGATACAAACCTGTGTCTACAAAGATCTTCATGTTCATGAGATCCCGCACATGCTGATCGTGGAATACAAGAATCCCCTCCAATATAATCACATCAGAGGCATTAACCTAAGCAAAGAGCTCCATCTCAACTAAAAGAAATCCTAACAAACCAAAAACAAAATGACATCATTCTTTTGGGTTGAAACCTGGCGAAAACTATCAGAAGAACGCTGATGTTTCTTGAAGTCATAGATGGGAACGTGCACGCCCTGGCCACTAATGAGTTTCCCCATGCACTCTAACAACTGCTCGGTGTCAAAAGCATCTACAAAGAAACTGAACCCACTGAGTGAACTAAACTAAACTCGTTCAAGTCAACCAGTGAGTTTAAACGGAAATGAAAATTACCAGGGTGATCGAAATTGTACTCATGAACACGTTCCAACTCTTCCGGTCTCAGCCCACGATAAAAGGAGTCCTATACATACAAACAAAAAAAAGTAAATTATTTTAGTGCCCAAAATTGGAAAGCGTCTAGTACTAGTCTCTGAAATAAAATAAAAAAATGTCAAATAAATTCCTGAAATCCAAAATGCAGTATTTACTACTAAAATATAATGACAGTTCAGGAACTACTCATTCCATTCCAAACCTATAGTTATTTTAGCTTAGTATAATCAGGAAAACCTTAACTATTACATCTATAGACTAAAATACCCGTATTGAATATAGCATTTTTGTAAAATTTAATGTTTTAATAAGGGTAGCTTAGATTTGAAAAACAACTATAGTTTCGGAACAGAACTAAATTGCTGAAATAGCTATTGTACAACACTGTTTTGGAACGGAGGAAGTATAACGAAAGTGAGCTGTATATCTTGAGAACTAAAATGACAGTAATACTGATTGCAAGGATATTAGGACAGTCTCTCATAGTTTCTGAAACAAAAATAACAGTCCCTCTATTTCTTTCACTTGATTTTTACATAAAGATTATTTAAAATTCTTGATAATAGTGAAGTTTCCCATCTTACATTTTATCACTTCAACATCATGACAAAATCAAAAGAAAGGTTTGGCACATCTCTTTATCATTTGTCAACAAACATAATTTGTTACTTAATTGAAACTCTATTGTTTACTCTACGGTTTTAAACAAAAGATCAATTAAATAATAATTATTATTATAAATTTAAATTAAAAAAAAATGGAAAGAGAATGAAAGCGTGCCTGATTGACTAGGACGACGCGGTGATCGTGAAGCTGCTGAATGATCATGTCGCAGACAGTGGTTTTCCCAGAGGCAGTACCTCCGGAAACTCCTACACACACGTGAATCGCATTCGCTTAATTTTGGAATTGAAACACTGAAAGAAGGAAAAGTGCGGAGAAAAGGAAGAATAATAACCAATAACGAAAGGGCGATTGGGGTGGGAATCCGGGGCTAGGGTTGAATCAGGAGCGGCGGAGGCGGTGGCGGAGGAAGGTAGCAAGCCGTCGAGTCTAAGGCCGGAGAAGTGGGCCCCGGATGCGGCCTCCATGACGTAGTCAATCGACGTCGTTTCTTCAGGCATTGTGGGTTTTTCAGTGTAAGGTCCTTTTTGTTGGTTGGTCACAGCTTCTGTTCCCTTTTTATGTTGCAGCCTTTGCCTGAAAGAGACTCTTATTTTTTTTTTATCACTTCATCTTATCGAAAACTGTTACGAATGCATAACTTTTTAATATACTTATAATTTCAAAAATATTATTTGACGCACCTAAAAACTATATTATTTTTATTTACTTTTTATATAGTTAAAAAATTACAAATATTTACACTTTTATTACTATTTTATTATTATATTTCATGTGAAATGAAAGTAAAAATGTCTCAGTATACTATTACTCTTATAATTTAGTTAAATTTATCTTTCACATTTTTTATTTGTTTTAAATATTTTTTTGTTTTATATTCATTTATGGTAATCATAGTATTTTTAATTTACGTATTTGCTCTTATTTTCAAATGTTAAAACTTGGTGGATTATGTTTAGAACTTTGTTAATTTACTACTTAACAAAAACTTGTAAAAGTATAAAAACGAATATGAAAGGCATCTAAAGTGTGTTTGCTTTTGTGTTATAGCTTATGTTCGACGCATAGATAAATATCTAACCGTTTAAAGGTTTTAATTCCTAAAAGTTGAAAAATGTTTAGTTTCTTTATATGGTTCTCTATGAGACAGAAAAAAAAATAGTCTTTAATATTTTCTTCGTTTAACCATCCTTCTAGTGTAACTTGTTTTTATATTTTATATATAAATACTTATGTTTAGATCTCAAAGTGGTGTAAACATATCGCGAATAAGATACCGACAAAATCAACAATGATGTTTGTAGCAATTTAGATTACTGCTGTCGTAAATTTATTTTATCAGTTTTTGTTTGATCTTTTGTAATTCATTTTTCTGTATTTAAATTTCTTGAACTTTACGTTTTCAGTTTTTGTTTGTAGCAATTTTTCTGTACACTATTCACTATACTATATTTAATGCATCTAATCACACAAACTAAAGTAACAACTTAAGAAGAAAGGTCTGAAACATAATCCTAGACAATGGTTTGAGAAGCTAAAATGGAGAACCTCATATATCTTAATAGCACTACTTCCTATGGTCTTCGCATACTCCTTTCTCAATAACGTCCATGTGTGATGTTGATGACAGAAAATCTACCTTAGCTTCTGCTATCTTCCTTCGTCCAAATTTGATTTCTTAATAGTCTCGCAAACAGTGTATAATTGCTCGCTCAAGTACTGAGGCTGAATCGAATTGATTTGGTTAAAAAAACATATTCAACATCTCAGGCTAAAATTCTCAAGAAACAACTTAATACCTCTAACAATCGTTAAATGTTTTTAAAAGATGGATCATAACAAACTCTACATTTTAGTGTCTACACTTCTAATATTTATGGCGACTATATAATGAATCATTTTTAAATATAAAAATAACAAGTAAAGTTTGTACATGTACAAAAACTAATGAAGTAACTAAATTTTCAATTAAATGTTTTTTTACTCTGGTTTCTGTAAAACTTTATTTATTTAACTTTAGTTTGTTTAAAATTGTAAATTATTGTTTTTAGTCTAAATAAAATGTAATTAAATTTTGCTTTTAGTTTCTGTAAAAAAATATATCCTCCAAAACTTTGAAATCATTTGTCTCTGACATTCATTTAAAATAGATAAATATCGTATTTTATATATCTTAAAAGATTTTTTAAATATTAATTGTCGATATTATACCATTCAAAATTATTCCTTAATCATACCATTCAAAATGATCACTTAATTTTCCATTCAACACATAACTAATTAACGCGTCACATTCAATAATAATTTTCAACTTTATAATCACAAAAGACAATGTAAAAAAGTTGTGGAACTAGCATGGAAAACACATTGATTCTATCGAAATCACATTTAAACCTTAAAACTTTTTATAAATAAATATATATATATATATATATATATATATATATATATATATATATATATATATATATATATATATATATATATATATATATATATATATATATATATATATATATATTAAGGAAACAGCACATCGCTCAGATAAATATGTAGTTTATAATTAGTGTTAACTTTTGATGCACAATTATTACATCGTAAATATCAGAGCTTTGTAAAATACAATAAAATTTGTATTAGCAATATGCTTTTTATATTTTCCACACACTTCAATTTTCTAACAATGTCGTTTGAATATTTTTTTATTATTATTTGAAACACAAAAATGTTTAGTATTCTAATTGTTAATATTTAACTGTAAGGGTTAAAACTAATTTACTTTTTTATTCTCTCTACAAAACTTACATAGCCATATGTAAGAGTTCATTCTATTATTGTCATAACATACTAATTAGTAGGATGATACAGTAGAAATTATATTCTATTTGAAATCTTTATAAAAGAAGATTACAGAAGATTGTTATAAATTAAATTGATATTTATTTTTGTGAAAATAGTTTTAATTCATCTTTTTGAAAGCAACTTTAAGTTTTAATACATTTTTCTTTGGTTAGAAACAAAATACATGAAAAGCGTCTGTATTTTAATAACTTGTTTTCTGTACAAGATAATGTCATCTATCTAGATTTGAACTGCAAAACGAAATATAGCTGTTTTTCATATTTTTCATTACTATTCAAAGATACCGATAATGGCAACACCAGTTTTTCTCTGTAAATGGAAGATAATGCTGCAACCTAATTTCAGTTAATCACCCAAATGCTGCCCTTGCATCCCAGAAGCTGAAAACACCCAACATCTACCTCGCAGCAATTACTTTGTCAAAAAAATCACTGCTTCTTCCCCACGTTTAGGGTTGAAGTTTTTGATTTTGCTAGAGTCACGTTCGCTCTGGTAAAATGCATTTTCTATGTCCTTTCCAAAGGGAGACATGTCTCCTTTCCACTTCAACGTCAAAAGAAAGCTGCTAAAAAGCCACTGGATTCTTCTTCGGTTGTCTCCAGCTCCTCTCTATTTAAGTTGTTTCTGAAAACAATGTCACAAGATTTGATAAAAATTCAGACTGAGACCTTGGCTCATATTTTATCTTCTTTTCCTGGGCACAAGAGAATTTTTTCCTGGGTAGTTGTTGGAGTTCTTTAGCTGCGGCGTATCCTCCGAGTCTGAATCAGACATTACCGTTACAACCCCAACAGGGGAGCAGGTAGAAACTGAACCTGAAACGGGTTTCTTCTGTGGGTCTGATTTTTCAGATGCTAGTTTTAGCTTCTCACTATTGTCCAAAACAAAAAGGGATGGAAGATTGTCCGATGGTTCAATCTGTTCTAGCTTGATCTCCTCCTTGACCTAAGAACCAACACAGAAAGCAGAGTTGATAATAGTTGCAGAGAAAGTGGTCGAAATATAAATTTAGAAGCTACAGTAATCATGCATGCATCATTAAATAATTGAGTATAAGGCTCACCAGAAGACACTGTACACGTTTAAATTAGCTTATTTAGCAGTAAAAAAAACAAACGTGGCTTGCTATTTGTTGTTTGTCGAAAATAGTAGTAGTAATAATAATAATTTCTAAAACATAAGTAATTTCAAGAATGCTAAAATTGAAACTTACAGCCAAAAAGGAAAAGCAACACAACCTTATCAAAACAGACATCCTTTGAAATATTTGTCACAAGCTCACCTTTTTGTCGGGGCGTGGCTTCCATTCTGACATTGGATAGCCCAGAAGTGGAGCATCAATAGCTCCAGTAGGCAGTTTTAGCACCTCTCCATTGCCCTATCGATCAATTAGCGAGGATTATATTGATTGGAAAGACATTGAAATAGCTCTTTTTCACTTTAGTTTTGTTTTATCCATGTTAGAATAGCATTGAAAGAGGTTGGATATTTTTTTTTCTTTACAACCTTCGCTGTAGAGAGTGCAATAACTTTTCCTTGTCCATCTTTATCTTCATGCTGAAAACATTCCTCCTCCAGGTCAGGAGAAAAACAATTCTCCGAGATATCAATACAGGTGTCATTTTCAACTCCAATGCTTTCTGTTGCTGCGCCTCCAATCTTTAAGTTTTGCGTCTGAGGTACTTCAGTTCCATCCTTAATGGGTACTACATTTGACAACTGTATCATGATCATATACAATTTATCAACATGTAAAAAACCAGTAACTAAAACCAAAGGAAAACAGTCATACAATACTACTTTGGAAGCTGGTAAGGCACTACACAGTAGGGTGGCTTGTAGGTTGAGAGGATGGTGAAGATGGATAAAGAAATAGTTAATATTGGTGAGGGACCCGTAATACTATTTCTCATCTATTAATAGTAATATCTATATCTCTCTCCCCATCTCTTCTCTAGTTCTCTTCACCTAAACAACTTTATTTTTCACTTTATTTCTCATCTATTTCCCATCTATTTCTAGTCATCTCAGCATCTTTCTCCTCGTCTCTTCCCTAGTTCTATTTAAATAAACAATTTTACTTTTCCCTTTATTTCTCATTTATTTTCCCTCTACCTATTTAGTTTCATCTTATTTCTTTCCTCTGCCAAATACACAGGAGAAAAAGTAATTCGAAGAAATTACAGGACAGACAACTATAAAATATTCTAAAAGATGTAAATCAGATAGCTGTGTGGATTTGCTCAATTCAAACCTTTCCCTTTTCACAAACTATCTCATTATTCTTTTTGTTATAAATTATTGTGAACGCAAAATGAGAAAAGATAAAGAGCTTAATCCAACTACACCAACTAAAACCCAACCAAGTTCAATTGGAACTATGTTCATAATTTTATTGATATCACATCACCAGATCCAGTCAACTTAATGTTAGAAGTACCAATGATTAACTTCATCCATTTTAGAACCAAAAAATATGAAGCAGTTACAGAAGGCGGCTACAATATATGTACGAGGCAATTGCTTTCATATGTGACAATAGATAGTTATTTCTTCATGAAGCAATTATTATTTAATGTCAGAAGAGTGTCGTTACTGTTTAAATTATGAGGCAGTTATTGACATCTTTATGCCTGACAGTTATGAGGCAGGTTGTTTATGAATTTGAAAGTGTGCTTAAGAGAACTCAGTTAGGGCTTAGGCCTGTATTTATGGATTTGTCCTTTAATTCTGGTTTTGCTCAGAAATATTATTAATAAAATTATCCCTATTTGTGCATGCAATCTCCTGAGTCTAACAATTTTTATTTTCTTATTGGTACTATTTTTGTGCTACAGTAAGATAACAGTCAGCAGCATACAGCTTGATGTGGCAAGTCACATTATTCCAGTTCATCTTGATCCCTTAATAATTAAGAATAAGTGCAAAGGATAAATTACCGAGAATATTTATTCAAAACAATGCAAATCACTATTAATTACCAAGCAGACATGCTACAGAAAAATAATGCATCATTCAGCAAGGTTTCAACCGATCAACATACTACTTACACTTGCCGCATGTTCTTCCTTCAAACGTAGTGCAGCCTCTTCAAAGGCAGCAGCATTTTGCATAGAATGTCTGACAATGTTAACAATGACATCAAGGCTGCGCTCAACATATGGGAGCTTTGACCTTCCTACTATTCTCCGTAAATTGCTTATAATGACAGGCATCTGCTTAGCTTTGAAATGGGAAAACAAAAACTGAATTGTTGTTTGCTGTGCAAAAGTACTGCGTATTAAACAGAAGACAATAGAGAAGAAGTCTACATAAATTTCATTTACCAATTTCAAGAATAATTTTATTTGGCAATACATAACCAGGCCCCTCATCATCTGCACGTGCAAGACCATCACGCCATTCCCAGAGCCCCTGTGAGACATGCAGTTCATATGAAATATAATGGTTGTGAATCATACAGAAATCTGACGCAGAAGCAGCTATATGTCTTAGAATCTGGACTTTAGACCTAACTTCACCCTCATAAAAGTTAACTCACAAGGCAAAGACTGCTCAAGAAATATATGCTCCATCTAAACCATATTACTACACAAAGTACTTGAGAAAAATAAAAAGATAATATATTTCAGAGTTTGTACAAGACTCTCTTAGGTTCTTATATTTATATATAGAATCTGTTAGATCAATCTGAAGAGATAGACAAAAGAATAGAAAAAATAAAGGCACCTCTAGACCCTAGGTATAGATAGGTACAACCAAAAACAGTTTCTCAAATAATGCCTATTCTGAAACTTCCCCTTAAACTGGAGTATACAAATTGTATATGCCAAGTTTGGAACTAGAGTTTTGATGATCCTTATATCATTTGAGAAATTCATTGAAAATAACATATTTGCCTGCAATAGAAGATGAAGTAAGATCCACAATAGATGATTGTGAGGGAGGATTAGTTTGGACAACTGCAACAGATCAAGAAGAACAACCATGTAATGCATAACACCTGTCAATCTTGTAGCCTAGCTTGTGACATTGGTCACACTTGTGAAGACCCTTTCCTGGCTTGCGATTGTGATCATTAGGTTGAGATGCCAAAGCAAAGGAATCATTGGAGGAAGCAGCTATATCAATGATGTGTTTATTGGGCACACACAAAAGGATGGAACAAGTAGAAGTAAAATTGGACACAACAGGGGAACCTAAAATCTCATCACAGACATAGGAATATTCATCAATAAGTCTACGTAATGCCGACAAGCTAAAGAACTTTGACCATTCCTCTAGTTCTTGGGTGGGAGTACAGGCAGGAGGTAATACCTCATTAAAGTCGTGAAGAAGAGCATGAATTTTACCAAATATTCAGCCATTGGGCCATGACTTCAAGGAGCAGCAATAGTGAGAAGATAGTGACAAACACCATAAAGACATTGAATACAATTAGTGTAAGCACAAAACATTTGTTTTAAAGAAAAGTGAATGGTAGAACGATGATCTCAACAGCGTGGTGGTCGCTTGGTCGAGATGAGCAGGCTGCCGGTAGCCTGAATTGTAACTGGCGACAACAGTAGTGACTCTGGCGGTGGCTGCAGTGCAATGACAGTTGTGATGAAAAAAAAAAACAGAGAACCTAAACTCTAGATATCAAGTTGAATATAATGAAAACTAGGTATAGGGTTAATCTCCCTTGTAGGGTAATATATTTTATAATGAAGAATCATACAGGGAAAATATGGCAAATACACATAAATATAGTAAATATAAGATATTGTTAGATATTATGACTAATAATATCTAACATTTCATTGAGACAGACAAAAGTTCACATCATTCTTTCATTGACAACTTGGTTAATTGACTTAAGGAAATAAGATTGAAGGGACATACACCAACAAGGAGAACAAATTTTATGTTTGTGGAAGGAGAAAAGAAAGCTCGACTAATTCACAATGCACATATTTTGCATATCTATTGACCAAGGTTATGAGATGAAAATTTTTAGGAAAAGAAAAGAAAGAGGACAAAGAGGTATTACTAGAAATATCATCAAAAGCACGAGTCAATTATCCATGAACTTTGACTTTCTACAAATTGTGAAATCCAAGTTTTTGACAAACTGAGATTTGTAGATGGTTGTGGTAGGCTGTTAGATTTCAATCTTAAATATTCTTGATATTCCTTGTCAAAAAACTTTCCAAGAACCACAAATTTTGAGATATTGGTTGTCTAGTTAGGAAGTTCATGGAGAAGAAATTTTCTGGACATGACCCATTCTTTGCCAAATATGTGCATTGAGAATGTTCCCTACCACCAAGTCATCTTCTACTCCCACAACCTTTTTAATTACTTTAAGGGTATTAGCTTCAATTAACATCTTCAATTCTTCAGAAGCATATTGACCTTCAACAATAAAAGTCATCATTTTGCGATTTGTTTGTTTAAATGTTAGCTTGTGGGAAAAACCATACAGCCACTGTATATCACTTGCATAAAAACTCTGGGCCTTCTTCTAAAAGGTTGTGCATGATTTGAAAGTTATGAGGATTCCCAGTTATTGGGTTCCAAAGTTTGCCACAACAGAGCACAAAGTTGCAAGTCTAACTTTTGCTATTGTGCAGTACTTTTTTTGACGAGATCTCATTGACATCTTTTTCCAAGTGATCATGAAACCCTTGACCAATGCTCAACAAATGCTTCCCAAGACAATTTCTCCCATTAAGCTTTTCTAACGTAATGATGCGAGAAACTGAAAAAACAGTTTGGTGGAATCAGCAGCCATTTCTGACCAGAAAAGAAGGGTATAATGAGAACTCTATAAGGCCAAAAAGGGAGCCAAACAACCAACCCTCACAAAAGGGACAAATAGGGGTTGGAATGGAACATAGAGAGGACAATGAACCCAAGCACAGCAACACAATGGCTCTCTAGTGGTTGGAAAGCAGTGCACAGGCAACGGTTGTTTGAGACGCATGATAAAGAGGCTGCATGTGGGTGTACGTGAGACAGTTTCTGCCTTGTTGCTTGGAGAGAAGCTCCAAATATGGTGGTCACGAAATCAAACTGTAATGGCCAGTTGCATATAGTGGTAAGCCAACATTTTCTTCACTGGATAGAACAAGGACAAGCAGAGCGGGATCGATAGACACCTCTAGGACACTAGATCCAGATAGCTACAACTCAAAACAGCTTTTCAATAAAGCCTATTCTAAGCATATTCTAACAAAAGTAACCACCACCCTAAAAGTGGCCACAACTAATGTGCTACGAATGACCACAATTATCGTCATTTTTCAACACCATCCAAAATTGTAGGATTCTGAGGAAAATTGTGATTCTGAGAACATGGCTAGGTTACCCAGATTTGTAACATCCCAATTTTTCTTAACACTTTTAAAGCCATTTATTTATAAACAAATACATAAATTTTAGTAAAATCTTAAGACCTTTATTGAAACTGGGAAAACAAAATCAATTGTCTTTATATAGTAAATTTGAGTGACATGAATAAAAGAAAATTATAAACTAAATTGCTAGACCGGAATCATCCCACTCTCCACTTGTCTATCCTTGTTATGCAGCCAAACCGGCTTCATCATTTGCTCCAATGCTCTCATGCATATATACAATCATTGTAAGTGAAAACCACAACCAAACACAAGAGTATGCTAATATAACAAAGACTGCAATCAGAATTATCAAAATATCACATATATCATAATACATCATTCAATAGATTATGGCACTCTGGCCCTAGCTCTACTCGCCTCAAGACATCATCTTAGATATCTAGAAGCACTCATGCGGAGATGCACACACTCATAGCATTCATGGAGACATGCTCAAACACCGTAGCAGTCATGGGTACCTGCTCAGACACCATAGCAGTCATGGGGACCTGCTTAAACCTTGTAGTAATCATGAGGACCTTCCCATCTCATAGCAGTCATGAGGACCTACCCAAACCCATAGCAATCATGGGGACCTGCCCATCTTGTCTCATAGCATTCGTGGAGACATGCTCATACAAATCAAACATTCAATCAATTCATCAACGCAAACATGACAATGCATATAGATACTCATCAGACAATCAGATTAAATATTAACTTCCCTAACTTGGATTGAGTACGTTAAACTTCAAAGCTTCTCCCTACGTTTGACTCTTACTCTTACTTTTTCCTTCTACTCATCCATGTTTCTTCTCACCAATTAGAACCCTTACTCACATGTTTAGTATATATATTTATAGGTTTCATTCTCATCTTTAAAATCCTAGATACTCTTAAGAAATTTTACGTGATCCTTTTAATAATCATAAAATATCATATATATCTTTTCCTACCTTTCTATTTATGTTTCATAGAAAAAATCTTATAAAATCTCAACCCTTAAGATAAGCCTTGTAATATCCTTGTAGATAAAATAAGAAAATTAGCTCAAAGATAATTCTCATGCACTCTATAATCTTCTAAAATCATTCTCGTATCATCAAAGATTTTATCTCTTAAGAAATATAAAAATATCCATATTATATATCAGTATGCACCTTATTTCCTACTTAATCTTTCTTTAACTGCCAAATCTTTCCTATAATAACAATTTCCATAATAAATACATTCCCAATATTCTCCTTAATAATTCTCTAAATGATAACCTCTTTATAACATATTTCATGTACAAATCCATCACCCAATGATTTAGTTGTCTTCACCCAATGAAATCGAATCATCTAATCCCTCTAGTCCTTCTATTGTTATGGTTGTCTAATACTTATATAGTCTATTCCCCAGTTACCAAGTCATCTAGTGCTCACATTTTCATCAGTAGTCGTCTACTCTAGCTTACACCTAGCATTTACTACCAACAACATTTATTGTGTTCTATATTTATATTTATATAACACACATTTCAGGGGTCTTACAATATCAACAAAAAAAATGGTATTCAAGAGAAAAACATGCTAACATTCTTAGTTTGTGTAATGCCAGAAGAATAGGGGGCATATTGTGCCGAAACAGTGTATTTGAATGACACCATGAAGTTTATGTACATAGACTAATTACATTAATTACACAAAAATAAAAGATACTCAATTTCCTCTAGATCAAATACTATATATCCCTATAGAATGTTTATAAAATAAATGTTGAGTATTTATTTCACAAAGTCAAAGGGAAACTTACTGAAACAACAGCAAGCTGCTGAGCATTAAAACCAGCCCTTCGCAACCTTCATAGAAAACAGTAATAAATTCAACAAAAATACTTCAAAACTCATTTTACATAGAAGTGGCAGAATTGTAGTTTGAAAAAGTTGCTACTAATAAAGAATGCTGAAGTAATTAAAGATTGACAATAGAGAAAAAGCAACAAACCCATATAAATGAAGGAACGAGTTTTCTGTCAGCAGGTCCTTCTCATATAACTGCATGCAGATATCATAACTGCGCTTATAAACCTGTAAGTGAATGGAATTCTGGTTAAAAGGCTGAAAGATAAGATTCATTAAGCCAGCCATTCTTTAGTGTTGTTCTGCGTTTTGATTAAAGATCTATGTTGTTAATAAGTTATTAAATTTGGAAAGAATACTACTATAATTAGCACTAATTAGGGGACAGATTGATTGCAAAATCAGCTATTGGTACGGAAATTGAGATATTTGACAGAGACTCAACGAGAGCTAGCATTTGTTAGTGTTGTAAGTGTTGTAATTAGAGGAAATATCTTCTTAATTAAAGAAGATATCTATAGAATCTTCCTAATTAGAGAAAATAGATGTGTAATCTTCTAGATTATTTTGTTTCCCTATTTTCCTATTTTAGAAGATTAGATTGTTATAAATAGAGCAAAGGAGAATGTAATTGATATGATTGAGAATAATAAAATCATTCTTATTTTCAACTGTAAGCCAACTCATCATGAACCAAAGGGCAAAGCTAGTGGCCAATCTGTTGATAAAACTCTCCTGTATTTGAAATTCACACTATGGAGAGACCTCTTATTCAAAAAAGGTGGGAATTTGACCATGAAAGCCTTACACAGATGTTGACTATGCAGTCATCATCAACTTCAGGCTATTCCATGTTTTTGGGAGAGACTCTTGGCACATGGAAAAACAAGAAAGCAAGATGCAAAGGATTGTCCAAATTTTCAGATGATGAGTGCCAAGTGTATTTGAGACTTAAATATGAAAAAATTCAACCATCAAGTAGAATCTTCTTCGGCACTAACTGTTTTTCAACAATGGATACTTGACTTAGGTGTCCCTAGTCATATTTCTGGTAATAGATCTTCATTCTCATTTATCTATTTTCCAAAAATTCTCATGGATTCAATCTTAATTTGCTCGTACATTCCAATTGTGCTTACAATTTAGTCTCTTTAAAAAAAATATTGCTCTTTAAATTGTTTTGTAACATTTGATGCTAATTCCTTTGTTATACAAGAACATGTCACGGGTCGTCTAAATGGAAAATGAACATAGAGTAAGACTTTATACAGAAAAGTGAGAGAAACACAAAGACGGGAACCAAATCATTAAGAATTGATGATAACATGTTAGGATAGCATTCCCTCAAAAGCATCAAGTAATTTTAACAAGCATTATAATTATGTAAAATATGAATGAATATATCAACTTGAGTTTTTTATTTCATTAGAAAAAGTGTCAATTATAGAAAACAATTTTGATCAATTCTTCATTAATCAAATCCAACTACACCCAAAGTAGTAATCTATTAGGAACCCAATATTGAAAAGAGAAAGAAGAGTAATATTTTTTTATTGAAAAGACTGAAAAGAACACAAAATAGGAGAACACTCTCTCCTCCAAGGGTTTCCCCTTCACGAAGAGATAAAGCTCAATCTACAAAATTATCATCCTCTCCTCCAAGGAACTGATTGGTCTAATTATATAGACCAACTCCCAACTGACAGCACTACCTCCACTTATTTTTTCATCCCACACAGGGCCCCAATGGATAGTCCACATCCCCAAGAAAATGGTGAATCTCCAACTTTAAATTCTTCTCCCTCGTCACCTCCTCCCACGCGTCCTGGTGCAAATGATTCAGCATGGCCTATTGCCCTCAGAAAAGGTACTCGTTCCACTCGAAACCCTCATCCCATTTATAATTTTCTTAGCTATCATCAATTGTCACTCTCCTATTTTTCTTTTTTATCCTTAGTGTCTTCTGTAGTTATACCCAAGAATGTGAAAGAAGCACTTGATCATCCTGGACGGCAACAAGCTATGATTGCAGAAATGCACGCTCTTGACCACAGTATTACTTGGGAGCTGGTGCCCCTTCCCCTGGCAAAAAGGCGGTTGGTTGTCGATGGGTGTATGTAGTTAAAGTCGACCCTGATGGTGAAATTGATCAGCTCAAAGCCCGACTTGTTGCAAAAGGTTACACTTAGGTTTATGGTCTTGATTATTGTGACACTTTCTCTCTTGTAGTCAAGATGTGACTCCTATTAGCCTCTTCTTTGCCATGACAGCCATTCGTTATTGGCCACTTCATCAATTGGATATCAAGAATGCCTTCCTATATGGTGATCTTGAGAAAGAAGTTTATATGGAGCAACCTCCTAGGTTTGTTGCTCAGGGGGAGTCTGGTATGGTATGCAAATTGCATCAATCTCTATATGGCCTCAAGCAATCACCACGTGCTTGGTTTGGAAAGTGTAGCTCCATTGTTCAAAAATTTGGTCTAAAACACAGTGAAGCAAACTATTCAATCTTTTACTATCATTCTTCTCTTGGGAAATGTGTTTACTTAATAGTATACGTTGATGATATTGTCATTACAGGAAATGATGTTGTTGGAATATCTCAACTGAAAGAGACTTGTGTAGACATTTACAATTGGAGTGATCAGTCAATTCATGCAGGCTCCATGTGTTGACCATTGGAATGCTCTCATTCACATTCTAAGGTATGTCAAAAAGGCTCCCAGGCAAGGATTGTTATATGAAGATAAAGGAAGCATTCAAGTCTATGGGTATTGTGATGTAGATTGGGCAGGTCCGCCTATTGATAGACGATCTACTACAAGATACTGTGTTTTTCTAGGAGGAAACATTATTTCATAGAAAAGTAAGAAATGGAATGTAGTAGCTCGATCAATAGCTGAAGCCAAGTATAGGACAATGACATCACTAACATGTGAACTTATATGGATGAAACAATTCCTTCAAGAACTTAACTTTTTTGACATCCATACTATGAAGAAGTATTGCGATAATCATGCTGATGTCCGTCCACATTGCATCAAATCTAGTTTTTCACGAGAAGACTAAACATATAGAAATTGATTGTCATTTTGTTCGTGAAAAGTTGTTGACTAAAGAAATTTGTATTGAGTTTGTTGGGTAAAACGATCAACTCGCAGATGTGTTGACCAAGTCATTAAGGGGTCCTTGGATTGAGTTTATTTGTTCCAAGCTTGGTACATACAATTTGTATGCTCCAGCTTGAGGGGGAGTGTTAGGATATTTACCCTATTTATAATGATTATATTGTGTCAAGGGTTACTCTATTTATCATGATTATATTGTGTCTTGGGTTACCCTATTTATCATGTACTCTTGTATCAATTTATTCTTATAAATAGAAGATTATGAGAGGGATCAATCAAGCCCAGTCATGCTGCTGTCCACATTGTATCAAATCTAGTTTTTCACGAGAGGACTAAACATATAGAAATTGATTGTCATTTTGTTCGTGAAAAGTTGTTGACTAAAGAAATTTGTATTGAGTTTGTTGGGTAAAACGATCAACTCGCAGATGTGTTGACCAAGTCATTAAGGGATCCTCGGGTTGAGTTTATTTGTTCCAAGCTTGGTACATACAATTTGTATGTTCCAGCTTGAGGGGGAGTGTAAGGATATTTACCCTATTCATAATGATTATATTGTGTCAAGGGTTACTCTATTTATCATGATTATATTGTGTCTTGGGTTACCCTATTTATCATGTACTCTTGTATCAATTTATTCTTATAAATAGAAGATTATGAGAGGGATCAATCAAGCCCTTTAGAATTATTTCACAGTTTAATTCTTAAGTGAAACCTTTCCTCATCTCTTGCCTAAGTCCTCTCCATGTTGCCATCCTTATATCCAGTTCGTTGGTCCCCCTCTCCAAAGTATTGTAGCTTCCTTCCATGCTTTCCCTCCTTGATCCGACAGGTCGGACCAATTATTAGAAACCCAGAATTAAAAAGAGAAAGAAGAGTAATATTTTTTATTGAGAAGACTGAAAATAACACAAAATAGGAGAGCACTCTCTCCTCCAAGGGTTTCCCCTTCACAAAGAGCTAAAGCTCAATCTACAAAATTATCATGCTCTCCTCCAAGGAACTGATTAGTCTAATTATATAGACCAACTCCCAACTGACAACATTGTCTCCATTAAGTGAGTCAGTGAATCAACCCGTTTAACCTACTAACCTGTGGTGGATCAGCCCGGGTTTGAATTTTTTTCGACTCACTATCGGATCATCCATTAATGTTTAGTTTCACGCTTGAGATTGTATATACCTCAACGTGAGGAGTGTGTGTTGAAAATCCCACATCAACTAGGGATAAAACAACTTCATAATATATAAGTGGGTGCAAACCTCACCTTATAAGCTGATTTTGTAGGATTAAGTTAGGCTTAAAATCTACTTCTTAACACGACCAAATATTTGTCTACCAATTAGCACTAATTTAGAACAGAGATTGAGTGTCTTTAATTATTCAGAGTTTTATTATTGGGTATCAACAACCATACATAAGTAGAATCATGATTGTATTCCTAACCAAGCAATAATATTCAGATTATTCCTTTTTAATGCTCCCTTTCTGACTATCTAAGATTGAAATATTAACTAGTTTAGCTTGGATAATTTCCCTTTAATGCTTGTTTTTCAACTATCTATGATTGAAATAATGACTAGTTAGTTTAAGTAAGCTTGAAAGTTAAAATATTTCGGACCAAATAAACCAAGGGAAAAAGGAGCATCTAATAATCATATAAACTAATTGATAGATTGCATGGTCAATTAGTTGGTTGGTATCAACTTACCTCCAGTAGAGGATTATCACAACCTTCAGACTCCTTAGACAATGTAAACAATTTGATCCTCATTAAATCATATATATAGAGCAGATAGTGTGTATCCTCTCTGCCATATCTATAATCAGAAAAATAGTTCATTAGATTGTAGTTATAAAAATCACAAGCTTAATATACAAGTCAATATCGCATAAGACCTTAGACTAATCAAATTAATATTTTCACACATAGATGGACTGTGATTAGCAGAAAAACTACAGATAATGTTGTAAATAGGGAATTATTAGGATAAAAATACCGTACTATCTCCCCAGTAAGTAGGAAAATGTCTCTAGAATCTACATATTTATTCATATTTCACTTCTTTTTTTATATTTCTTTTTTAAAGAGAATATGATTGTCACAAATAGAGGTTGAGAATGTAATTAGCATGATTATAATTACTAAAATATTTCTGTATTCCCTCTCACTATTCAAGTTGGTATCACAGCTCCAGATCTTAGGCTCTCTATTGTTGCCGCAGCCACCATCCTCGAAGACAGTGGTAGGATAAAAAGGTGCGTCTCACACTAGAGATCACAATGTTGGTAGTTGTGTCACCTTAAAAAACACCAAACGCCACAATAGTGTCAGCAGATGTAGCCCAAGCACCCTATTCCAACCACACCCACCTATCACCACTGCCGCCACATATAGGCTTGCAGAAGCCCCCTAAGTCCATCCCCAAGGGATGGTGTCATCTTGTTCGACTCCATTTTTCAGTAGATTTGAGTCTTTTACTCCCTTGCAAATATTTCCTTTTTCCCTTTGCAGTTTGCTTTTTTATTTTCTCAATGGTTAAGGCTACATTTACTCCTATGGATCCAAATGATCTTCCAAATGTAGTGGACTCCTACCAATTTGACGCCAAAATTATTTGCGAAAAAGCCGGAACATTCAGAGGATTCTAAAAGGATGGTCAAGATCATACCACATTGATGGTGGAGGACCGAGGTTAAATGAACCTAATTTTGAGATTTGTGCTAGCTAACGAAGATTCACTTATCATGACTTGAATGTGGCATTCAAGGGTTCCCAAGATAATTCAAAATTATATGTTTTATTCTTCTTTTAAAGAAATTTGGGGTGACTTAAATAACACCTTTTGGAAAAGGATTTTGCTGTTTGATATTACATTTAAAGCAAGGTGTTTCTGATAGGATATGGAGAGTCTATGAGAGAAAGAGAAGAGGGAATGAGGAGGTAAGGAGAGTTAATGAAGCCTAACTGTTAATAGTTAGGGGGCGGGAAAAGAGCTCTTATAAAGAGCTGGGGTATTCTTTGTAAAGGGGAGTTTTTGAACATTCATTGTATAGACAAGACTCATTTATCCTGTGGAGGGGGAATTAGGCTCCCTTGGAGGTTTTGGGTTGTACAGACTGAAGAGATCAATACAGAATACTTTGTTTCGCTATCTTTCTTGATTGTTTGGTGTGTGTTAGTGTTGTGTTTAGATAGGTTTCATACTAAGAAACTGATAGGATATAAGATAGGGCGGTGGAACAGTTGGAGAAGGCGGGCAAGGGGCCTATAAATTTAAACCTTTTGTAATTTTGTAGGAGGGGAGTTAGTCAATTGTATACTTTGTACATACCGGTTTCGAACCTGGTGAGAGGGGTTAGGCCCTCGAGTTACACTTGGTACTCAGTGATTGTTACTGTGAATAACATACCCATTGTTTGATTCTTTCTGTCTTGTGTGAGTGCATATCAGTGGTGAGGATGACGGTTAGGTTCTTACACTAAAGATTCCTAACAGAAACCTATCAGTTTCACACCAAACAAGGTTCTCTCTCTATGAAAATATCACGAAACTTTGAATGGGCTGTGGATAAAACTAGATCAGTACCAACATTTGAAGATAAATAAAACAAATGCTGCCCCACATGTTAAAGTTGTTGAAAGAGGAAGAATCTTTAAATTTTTACATGGTCTGAACCATGAATGTGACCTAACCAAGATAGAAATCTTAGGGGGAGAAAACATCTCTATTGGAAGTGTCAAAGGAAAAGAGACTCGGAGGGTTGTCATGCTTAATGGAGGAACCTCCAACACAATGTGGTCTAAACACATGAAATTCATCATATGCCTTCTTGATTTGTCTCTTTTCAATGGTCACAAACAACCTTGGATGCCTTTCTTCATTTTAAACATTCAGCTTGTATCCTGTGTTTGATTTCATTAAATTTCCCATCATTCTTAATCTCCAAGATTTACATCCCAAGCTATTTTCCTCTTATTTCTTGCTATATTTGCAATGCATGTACTCTGTCTTATTCTTAACCACTCGAGTAAAAGCCTTTGATTCCAATATCTCTCCAAAATTCAAGCCTAAACCTAACCCTTTCCCTTGAATCCTCAATCAAATTCAGAGCTATATAATCAGCAGAAGTGATGCATTTAGGGATAATCTTTCATATATATCATTGTTACGCACATCCAAAATATTGAAGTAAAAACTCAAGGTAGTTACCACATCTATACAAGTCTTGTACACGAAATCACAAACAAGTTCCCTTTCCAAAGACTTCCACAACACTTCTTGTTAGATATTAAGATGTGTGTTTTTGTTATTTGGGCTTAGTCTATTCTGTATTAGGGCATTGGCCCATATCTTACAATATAAATAAACTACCCTATGTGTATGCTAAACACACAAGGGATATTTTCTCCCAATCTTCTCTATTTCTCATATGGTATCTAGAGCACAGGAATAGTTCCAGTCAACTCCACGGTCTCCGGCACCTATCACTGTCGCCGTCGTCACCGCCGCCGCCGTCGCAGCCGCCGTCGCCGCCGCCGCCGCCGTCGCCGCCGCCGCCGGAGTTCCAGAATCGACCGGCGACCACACCATCGGGATCGTCTCGGCCGGGCGACCACCGTCGCACGAAGATCGCGGCGATCGGAGCACCCACGCGCCGCCACGCGCCGCCGCAAGATTCGCCGCTGCCGCCGCTGCCGCCGCGCGTGCCGGCGCGTCGCCGGAGCTTTCCGCCGCCGATCAGCACCGTCGTGATCGCCTCCTCGCCCTCTTTCCGGATCTGTGGTCGTTGCGTCAATCGGAGCACTTTGAATTTTTAGGGTTTCTCCCTCTCTATGGCGTCTTCCTCGTCTACAAACACCTCTGTTGGTGGCTCATCTTCTGATCCCTCAATATATACCAATTATGTGAATGTACACTTGTCCATTGACAAGTTAGATGGCACAAATTATGCAACATGGGCGTCCGACATCAAACTTTGGTTGAAGAGTCAGGGGTACTTAGATCATCTTACTCAAAATGTGACTATTGCTCCCATAGATGACACTTCCCGCTGGATGAAAATTGATGCTCAGTTATGTATTGTTATAAAGTCCACCATTCACTCCTCACTGAAACAAATGTTTCGATCCTATGAAACATGTTCAGAAGTATGGGCACAAGCGAAGTTGTTATACACCAATGACACTCAGCGTCTTTATGGTGTTTGTCAGGACCTATTAACTGTTATTGGTCCGCGCAATCCTGGTCCCATGGCAGATTATTTGGGTAAAATTCATGCCCTTCTTCATGACTTTAATGATATATTACCTCCTGCTTCCACTCCTGCTGAAGAATTGGAACAACGATCAAAGTTCTTCATGTTGTTGGCATTATACGGACTCTCTGATGATGTTTCTCATGTCCGTGATCAGATTTTGGGTTCTCCTGTCATACCCAACTTTACTTCTACTTGTTCTGCTCTTTTGCGTATACCGAGCAAACCCGTCACTGAGACATCCTCCCATACTGATGATTCCTCTGTTATGGCTGCTCAACGTGATGATCGAAGTCGGTCTCGCAAGCCAAGTAAAGGACGTCCAAAATGTGACCATTGTGGCAAGTTAGGCCACAAGATTGATAAATGTTATGCTCTCCATGGACGTCCTCCTCGATCTGTAGCAATGGCAAATTCTGATCCACCTCCCCGATCACCGTCTGCAGACCATCCTACTTCATCTAATACCATAGACAAACCTGCACTCTTCAACGAATTTCTCAGATGGTATGAGGATCATCAGCACTCTGGTTCCACTACATCTGCATCTGTTGCACGTACAGGTACACCTTTTGTTGGTCTAACTCACTCTCTCGGACCTTGGGTCCTTGACTCAGGCGCCACTGATCACATCACCGGTAACAAGTCTTTGTTTTCTTCCTTGTCATGTCCTGATAATTTACCCTTGGTAACAATGGCTGATGGGTCTAGAGTCTCATCTCATGGTATTGGTACTGTTAATATTTTTCCATCCATATCCATTGATCATGTACTTTATGTCCCTGGGTCTCCCTTCAACTTACTGTCCATTAGTCGTTTAACTCGCACTCTTAATTGTGTTATTTCATTTACTAAAGATTCTGTTTGGTTGCAGGACCGGAGTTCGAAACACATGATTGGCACAGGATGTGAGTCTCATGGCCTTTATCATCTTCGTCCTTCTCCACATGTTGGCGTAGTCATGGAGTCACCATCCCTTCTTCATGCTCAGTTCGGTCATCCTAGTCTTGCCAAACTACAACAACTTGTCCCGAGGTTGTCCACATTATCAAGTTTGTCGTGTGAGTCTTGTCAGTTAGGGAAGCATACTCGTAGTTCCTTTCCTCGTAGTGTCTCACAACGGGCGTCGTCTCCCTTTTCATTGGTTCATTCTGACATTTGGGGACCTAGTCGTGTTAAGTCCATTTTAGGTTTTCAGTATTTTGTTACTTTTATTGATGACTATTCCAGATGTACTTGGTTGTTTTTAATGAAGAATCGTTCTGAGTTGTTTTCTATTTTCCAATCTTTTTTCAATGAAATAAAAACACAGTTTGGGGTTTCTATTCGACATTTACGTAGTGATAATGGCCGTGAATACCTTTCTCAACAGTTTAAACAGTTTATGGCTTCTCATGGCATTCTTCACCAAACCTCATGTGCTTATACCCCTCAACAAAATGGGGTGGCTGAGCGCAAGAATAGACACCTTATTGAAACAACTCGTACACTTCTGATACACGGTCAAGTACCCTCACGCTTTTGGGGTGATGCAGTTCTCACAGCATGTTATCTTATCAACCGCATGCCATCTTCCGTCCTAGATAACAAAATCCCTCATTCTATCTTATTTCCTCAAGACCCTCTGCATCCATTACCTCTTCGAGTTTTTGGGTCTACATGTTTTGTTCATGATTTTAGTCCTGGTCTTGATAAGTTGTCTCCTAGATCTCACAAATGTGTCTTCTTAGGATTTCCCCGGTCACAAAAGGGCTATAAGTGTTTTTCCCCATCTCTCAATCGTCATTTTATCTCTGCTGATGTCACTTTTGATGAGTCTTCTTTTTACTTTTCACATCTATCTTCTAGTTCTGTACCTCTCCCTGTTACTGTTGATATTCCTCTTGTCTGTGATCCTCCTGGTGATACTCCACCCCTTTTGTCTTCTCCTTCTTTAGACTCTCATTCACCACAGGCTCATCCTTCACCTCCACCACTTCAGGTTTATAGTCGCCGTAATTGCCTACCTCATGACTCACTTCCGGTGCCGCCTCATGTGTCTCCTCCGGCTCCAGCAACTGAGTCTGACTTGCCTATTGCCCTCCGTAAAGGTATACGCTCTACCCGTAACCCTTCCCCCCATTATACTGTTCTTAATTACCACAGATTATCTCCATCATTTTATACTTGTCTCTCATCCATTTCTTCTGTGTCAATTCCCAAATCTGTGGGTGATGCCTTAACTCATCCTGGTTGGCGTCAAGCTATGATGGATGAATTAAGTGCCTTACAGGAAAGTGGAACTTGGGAGCTTGTCCAATTACCATCTGGAAAGTCTGTTGTTGGTTGCAGGTGGGTGTATGCTATCAAGGTTGGTCCTGATGGTACAATTGATCGTCTGAAAGCTCGACTGGTTGCCAAAGGCTACACACAGATTTTTGGTTTGGATTATGGTGATACTTTTTCTCCAGTGGCAAAGATGACCTCTGTTCGCCTATTCATTGCCATGGCCGCTCTTCGACAATGGCCTCTTTACCAACTTGATGTCAAAAATGCTTTTCTCAATGGTGATTTGCATGAAGAAATTTATATGGAGCAACCGCCTGGCTTTGTTGCTCAGGGGGAGTCATCTGGATTGGTATGTCGTCTTCGCAAATCCTTATATGGCCTAAAACAGTCTCCTCGGGCCTGGTTTGGTAAATTCAGTTGTGTTGTTCAACAATTTGGTATGTCTCGCAGTGAAGCGGATCATTCAGTGTTCTATCGCCACTCGAGTGCTGGATGTATCTACTTAATAGTGTATGTCGATGATATTGTTCTCACAGGAAGCGACTATCTTGGCATCTCTCAGATGAAACAACACCTTTGTCATCATTTTCAAACCAAAGATCTTGGCAAACTTCGGTATTTTTTGGGTATTGAAGTAGCACAATCCAGTGATGGTATTGTCATATCTCAGAGGAAGTATGCGTTAGACATCTTGGAGGAAACAGGGTTAATGAACTGTAAATCTGTTGAGACACCTATGGACCCTAACATCAAACTCCTACCAAATCAGGGGGAGCCTTTCTCAGATCCTGAACGGTACAGAAGACTAGTTGGTAAATTAAACTATCTTACTGTTACGCGTCCTGACATTTCCTTCGCAGTTAGTGTGGTGAGTCAATTTCTAAACTCCCCATGTGAAGACCATTGGGATGCAGTTGTTCGCATACTGAAGTATATTAAAAGATCACCTGGGAAAGGTTTGCTATATGGCCCTAACAACGATACAAAAATCGTTTGTTATTCAGATGCTGATTGGGCTGGTTCCCCTTCTGATAGGAGGTCTACTTCTGGATATTGTGTCTCTATTGGTGGCAACCTGATATCTTGGAAAAGTAAGAAGCAAAGTGTTGTGGCAAGGTCCAGTGCAGAAGCAGAATATAGAGCTATGGCATCAGCTACTTGCGAGCTTGTGTGGCTTAAACAATTGTTGAGTGAATTGAAATTTGGAGATGTCACTCACATGATACTTATATGTGATAATCAAGCTGCTCTCCATATTAGCTCTAATCCTGTCTTCCATGAGAGAACCAAACACATTGAAGTTGATTGCCATTTCATTCGAGAAAAAATCATATCCGGAGATATCAAGACTGAGTTTGTTAATTCAAGCAACCAGTTGGCAGACATATTCACTAAGTCCTTACGAGGACCTAGAATTGATTATCTTTTGGCAGACATATATATCATTGTTACGCACATCCAAAATATTGAAGTAAAAACTCAAGGTAGTTACCACATCTATACAAGTCTTGTACACGAAATCACAAACAAGTTCCCTTTCCAAAGACTTCCACAACACTTCTCTTAACAACTAACACTTAATACGAGTTTTTTAAAAGCAGACCAGTTATTAAATCAGACAAGATACTGGTTTAAAACCAGTGAGTTAATAGTACAGTCACATGAGCAGGTTTATATTAAATTACAAAAAGTAAACATCAATAAAATATATCTGCTTTAGTGGTGGATTGATATATTTCCAATAGCCAAGTTTCAGTTACCGGCTTGAGTTTCCAAAGTCCAGTTTGAATTTTCCTCTAACATCCATTTTGTGACACTCTACTCTAGATGGAACAGTCAAGGCTGCGACGTGGAAATTGGACTTAGGGGTGCTACAGATTAGACAAGCAAGCAGACTTCAGGACATGTGCTGCAGGACACTTCACAGTATTGGAGTGCACCTCCCAAGAAGGGATAGCTAGACATTTGTGCAGGTTGAACCTAGATGAGTCCCCGACTTTGTCCAGGTTGATTCCCTATAATCAAAGTCATTTCTATTGATCTATGTTGAATTGCCTTTCCCATAATTTCATAGTATGGAAAATGAGTTTTATCCCTTTATGATTACATAATTCTAAATATCTCCTAGTCCATTGAATATATTTATAATCCTAATGCATGTTCTCCACATCCCATTATTCCCTTGTTACTAAGCACCCAGGTACTTCTAAGGAAAATTCATAGGGAAAATTTCTAGGAAGTGATTCCCATGTGCATGACACTTCTAGTCACATCTTTTAAAAAAAGAAAGATCAACAGTTAGCTCATTGGTGCTCTTGTCTGAGTCACTAAGCTCACTGAATCCTTGAGTTTTGTGGGTAGTAACTAATGACGAAAAGCTTCATAATGAAACTTATGTCAACGTGATCATATAAATTCCAAACTCTCGGTCTAACATCAACTACAGATCATCCCCAACTGAGTACAGAGAACAAGATAACTTATTAGATCTGTGTCCCCCAAAACCTGGATCGCATACCCTTTGTTTATTATTGGATAATAAATTAAACTAATACACATCTAAAAGCAGGTCAAAACATAAACCATGGGAAGAATCAACAATGTGATAAGTTTAAAACACAGTTGCACCTCAGCATCACATCAGGAAGAGGGCGTAATCTCCAATCTGCATTCTGGTATCTGCAAGGAGTTGACTAGTCAACCTTCCAGAGTGTTGGTAAGAATAAAATGAATAGTTATTCCACAGGAAATTATAAAACTTGTGTTAAGAGTTATGTAAGACACTTAAAAAGAAGGGGATAATTCCAAAAAGTAAAGACAACATACTCCTTGTTTGCAGTAATCCCACAGAAGTGTTGCAAAAGATGTTGCAAACTGTATCTCTCCATTTTTAACACTCTAGAAGCCTGAGTAACAAAATTAAAATATACATTAGTCCTGTTTGACAAAAAGAAGAGAACATCATAGAATGAATTCCCACCATGCGACCAATGAACTTGGGTTATGACAGGGATGATCAGAAGCAATAAAACTCAAAAGTTTGTTGTCATTTCATGATGTCAAAGAGTAGATCAGCACATATAGATGCATGAAAAGCATAGCACTGAAATGTTTTCAGGGTTATGGAAAATTTCAATCTTGCAAACATACAGGGGTAGCATGCGTATAATATAAATCTCAGAACTAGACATGTCAAAGTGAGCCAGAATCCATGAACCAACCTGGCTCATCATAGATTCAAGCCGGGCCAGGTTGGGAAATTTTTTTTTTTCGATTGAGTCAAAATGGATTCAGCTTACTTAACCCACAGGTTATGCAGGTTCGAGCCGGTTATAGTGAGCTGACCCACAACCCACCTATATTAAAAAAACAAAAACTTAATATTAAATAGGTAAACTAACTAACATAATTAATTTAATTTCCCTCTCTCTGTTTGAAGACAATAAGAATCCAGGGTCGCAGACTGCTTCAAAGTGAGCCCTAACTTGCCTTGCCTCTGATTCATTTCATAAGCACCACACAGATCAATTTGTGTGATTCATGTCTGCTGCTCGGTCGGTGTTAGTGCTCCTCCACATCTGCAGTGTCATGGCAGTGCTCCTCCACGTCTGCAGCATCATGTCATGCTCCTCTGCATTAGTGCTTGCCGGCATTGCTGCTCCTCCATTATTCATCTCCTTCTTGCCAGCCTCTCCATCTTTTTTCTTCATCACAACCTTCCTCTCCCATTCAGGTACCTTTCTCTTTTCCTGGTTCGTTCATATGACTTGTGTAGTGGAGTTCAGGTTGCAAACTTTTGAAGATAACATTATTTACCCATTGCGTCTATTGTAATAATAGAAACATATTTTAGGATAAGTGCTTGGTTCGCAGGAAGAGCTATTCACATTCAATCAACAATTTGCAAAAACTGTGAAGGTGAACAGTGTGGAACTGCGGGAATTAATTAGCAAAACCTGAATGTGTTAGAAAATTTGGAGTGTGGCAGAGGAGAAAAAAAAAAGAGAGTCTATGTTTGTTTGTGATTGATAAAATATTTTAAGAAATAATAACGTATTTTTAGAAGTTCTCTCTAAATGTATTTTTCTTTTCCAGAACCAAGTTAAGTTCACACAATAATGTCTTTGGTAATTTGCATTAGCATTAGCATATTGATTAAAATCAGTACAACAACCCTTTTGATTGGGAAGGGAAAAAAATGGTAACTAGAAGAAATAGAGAAACATTATTCTATATTTTTTTATAAATTATTCAAGAAACTCATTGAAATAAATTGAAACCTACTTTTACAGAATAACTTACAAATATGAATATTTAAAAATAAAAATAAAAAAATATTTTTTTATTTTTTACATGGGTTAGTGAGCCAACCTACTTAATCTACCAACCTGTGGTGGGTTGAGTCAAGTTATAAAATTTCTGGCTCACCATAAAGAGAACTAGGTTAGGCTCATTCATTTTTAACCAGATATGTGGTGAGGCAATGTGAGCCGGGTTGACTCACTTTGACATGTCTACTCAGTACATTCATTAAACTGCCATTTCAAAAGAAACTCTATAATAAGGTCAGAAACTCGGCCATTAGATCATACAAGCAAGAAAAAGGCTAAATAAAAGCAAAGCTGACATAGATCTCAAGGAAGGGCTTATTTCCAGTTTCTTTCTCCAAGGCCACGGCAAAACAATCACCTTATTACTCTAAGGAAACAAACTCATCCAACATTTGACACAATTTGCAAGTATTATTTATGAAGCTAACCTTGCTTGGATGACAATTTCAAGATATAAAAAAACAATTCAAGTGCTTTCACTTAACAACTTACGCTTTTAGGATGGTTTGCAAAACAACAACAGTTTACATGCTAAATTCACCAGGTAAAACAGAAATTACTTCTGCAAATATTTATTAAATGCCCCATACATGCAGAGCCAGTATCAAATAGCTAGAGAAACTATTTAATATAAGAAAAAATGCGGCAACAATTATATAACTCAACATACAATTTCATTTCCTTCACTAAACAAGAAAAGTAATTTCAATACTGAACATCCTTGGAACAAACAAACCTGGCCAGTATCAAACATATTACAGACATAAATGCCAAAATCCCGTTGCAGCCACAAAATATCACGATCAGCTCCATGCATGACCTATTTTAGCCATAAATAAAGTCAACAAAAAGAAGCAAGTTGCATGAATTAAAGAAACATCAGTCACGTGAATTTGACCTTCTTCTTGGTAGGGTCCTTGAAGACTTCCCTCAGGTATGGTCCAACATGATTACGAACCTTCAAAGTGTCTATAACAAAATCTTCGGTCCTGGTTGAGATTTGCATTAAGCAAGTCAAACCTTGGAATGACCGATAATGATTATGTTCCAAATCCACCTTAACATTCCAAGTCAAGATAAAAAAAAAAATCAAAAGAATATAATGAAACAAACGAACAAGAGAAGTATCATAGAGGAAGAATACAGACTATAATTAAATTGAATGCATTAAAAACAACCAGTGTTCAGAACGCAATAACAAATTGCAATATAGATAAAAAAAGATCAAAACATACCAAAAAAACAGCTTAACCAAAACAAATAAATCACAAGGAGGGAAACATAAATGAAAGTAGAAAAATTAGTCATTTAGGTTATACAACTTGAGCACACACTAACTTAACCTTAACAACCCAACATCTGCCATAAGCTAAACTTCAGAAAAAAAGAAAAGGTATATTATATTTTCCACATATGGCATATGTTAGTAAGCTTGAAAGGCTAGCTTAAGACTTGCTTTGAAGGTTTGTACACATTCCAAAACAAAATAAGCCACTGATACATTGTTGTAAATAGTAGCTTATTGCAATAAAAAATATTCTCAATATCTCTGCAGTGATTAAGAAAAAATCTTAGAATCTTCGTCTTCCTTTCAACATAAATTTATTTCCTTATTTTAAAGGATTTAATTATTACAAATAGAGATGATGAGAATGCAATTGGAGTGATTGTTATCAACAAAAATAGTATTTTATTTCCTTACAAAGTCCAAGCATCAGAGTTCACGATCTTGGGAGCCACCTGTTGTTGTTTGCCACCTTCGTAGAGTTTAGTAGTATACCAAAAAGGTGTACCACTCCAACTATCACAATGTGGAAAGTTGCATTGTCAAGAGAATTGCCACACCCTGCCACATGCCAACACCAATGACAACGTGTGTAGACTGTCACAGACAGGGTCAGCAGGACCTCTTGAGCCCATTCCAAGGGGTTTTGACATCTCATTTGGCTCCTATTTGAGTCGATCTAGAATTTCTTTTTGTTCTTTTGCCAAACGGGTTCTCTTACTTATGTCTTCATTTGGTGATTTCTTTTTCAAAGTTTAGTATGAAAGCTTTAGAATTTTTCTATTCATTTAAACATTTCTTGTCTCCTTCTTTTAAAGGATTTGATTATTACAAATAGAGATGATGAGAATGTAATTAAAGTGATTATTATCAATAAAATAATTTATTTCCTTACATAGTTCAAGTGATACAACTAATATATGCAATTTATTGAGCATCACCACAACAATGACTACTTACTCAACGCAATATCAAAAACAACTTCAATAGCTGTTAGAGGAAAGGACAAATAACTTTGAAATACTACTGTCGTTAAGTAGCCTATACTAAGCACAAACAACATCCGTGAAAAAGAAGGGAAGGTATACAAAGTAAATAATAATCAAACTAGTGATACTGCACTTGGAAGAGCACAACAATTAGTACAATTTACATATAGATTTCTAACGCATGTCAAGGGTGTTGAGTTTGTTATTGCCAGTAAAGAACTGTTCGACACACAACATAATTGAAATTGGAACAGAAACATAAACAAAGGAATAAATATCCATATATCAAGACATGTATTAAGATTTGTGCAGTTAAATAACAAGATTTAAATGAATGCACAAACTATAAATTATGAACCATTGCAGCTGCACATACTATAGACAATAATTTGTTGTTATAACATGGTTCGGCTAATGAATAATAAACAAGCTTTAAAAGAAATGTATAGTGAAGCCACAAAAAAAGAAAGAACATAGTAGTACAAATGAAGGAAGCTTTATAGTAAAATATAATGAACAGCATTTATGGTATACCGCAAATTCATTAACTGTAGACAGCGTAGCAGCCAACTCCTTCAATCCTTTGACTTCCTCTACAAGCTTGAAAGGGGTGCATTCTATTGACAGAGGCTTTATTGGCAAAATATCCTCAATATTTTCTTTATCAACAAAATCCAAAACAGAGAATTTCTCCTGAAACATAATTTAATTATTACAGAACATAATTAAGAAATAATAGATTAATAAGAATTTTATACATTATTACAGAACATAATTAAGAAATAATAGATTAAGAAATAAGAATTTTCCAAACTCCATTTCCTCTGCATATCCATTCTTTTGGAGATTCCACATTGACTAAAAATATGGCTAAATTATAATATATAAGTAAGTGCACTCCTCACCTTACATGCCAATTTTGTGAGATTAATTTAAGTTTAAAGTTCATTTTTTAAAATGATATTAGAGCCTACCTCTTAGCATGGTTTGTTAGGCATATTTTGTCACTCGCTATCAAATCACCAACAAATATCTAGTCCTACACTCAAGATGTTCAATTTTTAATTGAGAAGGTGTGTTGACGATCTCATATTGACAAAAGACATGGCCAAAGTATAGTATATAAGTGAGTCCAAACCTCCACTTACAAGCTAGTCTTGTGAGATTGAATTTGGATTCAAGTCTTTTTTCTAAGGAATTTATTGTATCTCTTGTTCCATCATAGTTGCCAACAATCACAATGCCTCTTTGTTATCTGGATTCTAACTCAAAGATTCCAATGTCTTACACATATTTTCCAATCTTCCCTCCATGTTCAACCAACCATTTCATTTCCATTCCTCGACTCGATTTGCATCAATTATAGGTACCTACAACTCCAAGATTGATCCCCTAGTACAAATTGAATAGCACCATCTTAGAATTTGGGTCTATATCTAATTCAATCTCACAAAACTTGCCTTTATAGTGAGGTTTGCACATCACTTATATACTATATTCTAGTTATATCACTAGTTGATGTAAAACTAAACCACCACTCTTGAGGTTGCAATTATGGCAATCCCTAAAATAGAAGTAAATACACTCTGATACTATCTTAGAATTTGGTTTTTGATCTAACTTAACCCACACAAAAATAATTTGACCAATGGGATTGTTGTTAGAATTGTCAAGGTAGAACCAATGAGCTTTCATGAGCTTCTAAAGTCGGGTTTTGTGACCAAAATGTGAGAAAAGACATTTTTGTGGAACTTAAGCCACCAAAAAGCTTTCTTCCCTTCAAATTCTTTAGTGACCCTTCTCTCTGGTTAGATTTGACATCAAACAATACACAAGCGATAATTTAGAACTTGTAATTCCTAAATTCATCTCTCTATCCATAAGAATTGCTCAACCACCGCTTTTCAATTTTCTTTAAGTCTTTTAAGCCACAAGTTAAGTTGCTTTGGGGACTTCATCTAAATTTGGACATTATTAATCATGTGCGATAACACCACATTCACATTGACCCTACCACTCCTCCAACGGAAGTCAAATCACACCTATGTATTGAGGGCAAAGCAACGCACTGCACAACCAATAATAGCTAGAGAGGACACTACAACAAGAAAATATCAAGGGTCCAGTTTAATAAATCCTATGAATTTTGTATTCATTCTTAGTCACTCTCTGATGTGTTTATTTTAGCCTAGAAACTATGGCCTCTTCCTGTATAATGCAACTTATGCTCCTCACTACTCCTTTGTTTAACTTGACTATGCCTTTACCTAGTTCTAGATGTCGTCCATTGACTCCTCACCAACAAGTTCAAAACCCGTCTCTTTGTTATATATTTGATTCTTCACTATGAATATTATTTAATTTTAGGTATTATTCTTTATTTTTCAGTATATATACATAGTATAATATAAATTTATTTAGGGTTCAAATTGCAGACAACCCACTATTCAATGTTATGTTCCCTGTTACCTTTTTTTCTCACTCCATAATCAATATCAAATATATAATAAATTGATATGTTAATAAATAATAAAAATCTTTCTTCAATTTTAATGCATGGTACTATTTGGGGTAGTAGTTAATTGGTTAACTGTATCCTTATATTTTAATTTAAAAATATATTTTTACAATTTTTGGTAGGATCTTATAGTCCACATTATGATTTATGAATTATAGTCCTTAACACGCTTTTCTAATCCTAGGCAAATATCAATTATGACACTCTTCCTAAGAATACTCCATTCAAGTTGCGTAGATATCTCCTCTCAGTTGAGAAGGTTATTTCGAGCATTACAATGGAAGGGGAGCAGTAGAATCAAACTAATGCCATTCTCAAATGTGAAGCCCGATGTTCTACCTATAACAAGAGCTTCTTCTGTCATTGGTTATTTTACTACATGGTGTACGCAGAACTAAATAAAATAACCAAATCATTACCAAGAAACACAAACACTTAACATCATACCATAGCAGCACTAAAGAGATGGCGTGTTGTAGACTTGTGGACTGCTACAGAAGAAGATTCACAAGGTTCTTACAGCCATAATTGTGGTGGAAATAACTGTCATTGCCACACAATAGTTACACAACCCAAAAAAGGAATAAAAAAAAGCATTTGGGGCTGATCGGGGAGCAATTTTGGTTCAGAAACTTGTTCTGTCCATGTAACAAAAAACATTTAGAGGCGTTTTTTCAGAAGGAGGGGGGGCGGAGAATCTGGAGATATCCACCCTTCACAGTGGTTGATGAAAAAAAGAAAAGCTTTCTTTTGCATCATCGTGTGATGCTGAGTCAAGACAAACCACAATTGATCCCATGCTCCAGCAGTATTTCCAGTGTTTGCCAGCCAATTTTGTTAATTCCAGCAAGCCTGTTGATCTCAACAACCCTCCTTGGGTGCTCTGATCTCTGTTTTGTCTCAGTGTCCCTAGGCTGTTCCTTTCTTTTTAATACCAAACTCCACTGAGTACAGGTGTTTCACCATTAGGTGCTCACGATCATTTATTAGGTATAAGTCCTCACTTTTAGGCTTTTTTTATTTGTCAGCACTTATACGCATGTGATATGAAGTACTTATCACAAGCTTAAAACCGCGTTCAATCGTAAGCTAATGACATTGTAACTTACACACCACGGTTCTTAACATGGGCGAGCTAGACTCATCAGATATCGAGCACGAATAGCATATCGGGAAATAATATCACAGATAAACACAACGACCTGCGCACCCTTTGAATCCATTCTTTTAACCATCAAATATGAGAGAAACCATTTCAATAATAATTCATAACCCCATACCTGATTTTAACCAGACCCATATTTCCATTTTCAATTTAAACATTAATTAAGCTCAAATCCATAACTATTTTCGAATTGCAAAACAGCAAAACTACTAAAACCATGACAGAGGCAGAATAATTTAAATTCGATGCAATGAACGAACCAGTGGATGAATAAACCGCTGACCATCTTCACTTTTCTCCAACAAAACATGCTCAAAAGGCTGGTTTGCATTATCAACAACAATATTATACGCATACTGAGGCTTCTTGATCGTCGGTATATGAAACGGCACTTTTGTCTTCTCCTCCAACTCGTTTTCAAATTCCACTCCCTCCTCCTTCATAATCCTCCGCAACTCGTCCACCAACTCATCAACCAGCTCGAAAACATCGTCGTTCGCATTCACAAGCCACTCGTACGCGTCGTCCACGTCAGCGGGAAATGCCGAGCCTCTGCCCCAAATATTCTCTGCCGAACCAATTCTGTTGAGCATCGACTGTGTCCTCCGCGCGATTTCTTCTATCGGGCGTCGGAACTCCGTGAATTTGTAGTAGAAATGGAAGTCCTCGCCAGAGGGAATGCATGGCGAAGAAGCGGAAAGCTCCGTTAGGTGGTGATCGAAGTCCATGGTTAGTGAAGAAGCCGGTGGAAACTTTGTTGGAAGGGGTTTTATGATTAGGGTTTCAGGGTTTTCACCATTGACGTCGGAAACTCACTGAACGCTGACGTTTGCGTCGGTGTCAGTTTCGAAACCGTGCCTGTGAGAAGAGTTTCGACAGCAATGCAGGCGTCATATACGTTTATGTCACGTGGCACTGTGCACGTGGGAAGGGAGTACTTACGTTTGTACTTGTGAAATTCAACATTGACTTGCTTTGAATGAAAAAGGTTGTTAGAAAATCTTTGTCATGTTATTTCCGTTGTGTTTCAAATCTGCATATGTAAATGGAAAAAAGTGTGGTGGGTTTTAATTTGATGACCACACACAGAGTTCGTAAGTTGCGACATTGATAAAGAAAAAACGTAACACATGATATACAAATTAATTATTTTAATTCATAATCTTAAGTTCAATTATTAGTTATAAAATTGCATTAATATTATGAGAAGAGGATGTATGTGATCTTCTCAAAAATATTGATTATTCACGGTTAAACAAATAATAATAAAATATCATGTAAATTTATAAATTAGATGTATAAAACAAATAAAATAGACATATTACTGTTATCTCATCAATCAAATTGTTCATCACAATGAAATATCTTATTTCATTTTATTTTCTCATAAACTACTCCATTTTTTATCTCTAAATTTTTTTTAGTCTATATATTTTGTTTATAATTTTAGTCATGATATTTTATCTTCGATCATACAAATATATTATTATCTTAAGTTTTACTAGATCATAAAGTGTTTTTCTTCTTCTCTTAACTTTTTTTCTTTATGTAAATGTCACTTTCAATGAGTCTTTATGTTATTTTAACAATCATTCTTTTTTTTATATGTTTTCTTCTAATACAATTAATATTCTTAATATAGTCAATATTTTTGTTATTTGTGCTCGTACAATTATGTCTAATCAACCCGGTGTTTTTTAACAATCACCAAGTGACTTAATTCAAGTACTAACTATTTTGTCTCCTTCAGCTCTAACAATTGAGTATGTCCTTCCAATTGCCCTTCGACAAGGTTTACATGTTACCTGTAATCCTTTTCTACATTATATTGTTTTAAGTTACAATTGATTGTCTTCACCTTTTTATACCTGCATTTCGTTTATTTCTGCTATGACCACTCCAAAATTTGTCAGTGATGCCTTAGCCCATCCTAGTCGGCGTCAAGTCAAACTAGATGAACTAAGTGTTGTTTAGAAAGTGAAACTTGGGAATGTGTCCCATTACCGTATGGAAAATCTGTTGTTGGTTGCAAATGGGTTTTTTCTATTAAAGTTGGTCTTGATGGAACTATTTATCGCCTCAAATCTCGGTTGTGGCCAAATGTTACACACAAATTTTTAGATTAAGTTATGGTGATATTTTTTCTATGATGACAAAGATACCTTAGCCCATCCTAGTCGGCGTCAAGCCATACTAGATGAACTAAGTGTTGTTTAGAAAGTGAAACTTGGGAATGTGTCCCATTACCGTATGGAAAATCTGTTGTTGGTTGCAAATGGGTTTTTTCTATTAAAGTTGGTCCTTATGGAACTATTGATCGCCTCAAATCTCGGTTGTGGCTAAATGTTACACACAGATTTTTAGATTAAATTATGGTGATACTTTTTCTATGATGAGAAAGATGTAGTTTTGTCAAAACAAGTAACCTGGTCCGATTCGTCATAGGTTGGTCACTTATTAAGCCAACACAACTCGGTTCACTTATTAACGAGCTAAAAAAATGTAAACTCGACCCGACCCACCACAGATTGGTGGGTTAAATGGGTTAGCTCACTAACTCACTTAATTACAAGTTTTTTTTCAAATCCAAAAAAAATTACAAAGCTTTTGTAATTCAAATCTAAATAAGTTTCACTCTAAAATGATGTTAAACTCCAAAGATAATTCAAAATAAATAAAAAGTACCATACAATCCAAATGTAATCCAAAAACAAGTACAAAAAACAAACAAATAAATTTCTAATATTGATCATTTGTGTATCACTTATCCATGGATAAATCCATAGTATTTTTCTCTCTTGAAACAAAATTTTTTCTTTATCGCATCTACAATACAATAAAACAAAGTATTAACTAATAATATTGAAACACGAAATAATAAATAATTAAATTAAATTAAGTGGGTTGGTGAGTCAACCCGGCTCACACAGGTTCAATTCGGGTGAGCCGAGTTTTAAGTGGGCTGGGTTGAAAATACGCGTATAAAAAAATTACATGTTTTTCAAACTCAACCCGGCCAGAATTCGCGATTAGGCGGGTTGGCCCACGTGTTCTAACTCATTTTGACAACACTACAAAAATGCCATCTGTTTGTTTATTTATAGCCATGATTGTTCTTCAACAATGGTCATTTTATCAACTGGATGTCAAAAATGTGTTCTAAACCATGTTTTGCAAGAAGAGATTATATGGACCAACATCCAATATTTGTCACTTAAGGAGAGTCTTTTGGCTTGGTATGTCCTTTTTTCAAATCCTTAAATTTCCTAAAACAGTCTCTCAAAGCCTAGTTTGGAACAATTTGGTATGACTCAGTGTGAGGCAAATCATTCAATCTTTTATCGTCACTCAAGTGTTGCATATGTCTACATGGTAGTATATGTTGATGACATCATTCTTACAAGAAGTGACAATCATAGAGTCTCTCTGATAAAGCAACATTTTTGCAACTATTTCCAAAAAAAAAAGATCTTGGCAAACTTAGATATTTCTTGGGTATTGAAGTGACATAATCCAATGATAGTATTGTTATATCTCAAAAGAAGTATGCATTGGATATTTTGAAGGAAAGTGGGTTGATGAATTCAAAATTTGTTGACACACCCATGAATCTTAATACTAAACTTCAATCAAAATAGGGGGAGCCTATGTCAGACCCTAAATAGTATAGAAGACTAGTTGAGAAATTGAATTATCTTAAAGTTACTCTTCTTGACATTTTCTTTGCAATTAGTGTAGTACACTAATTTCTTAATTCCCTATGTGAAGATCATTGGAATGCAATTATCCATATATTAAAGTACATTAAAGGATCATTGAAAATGGTTGTTATATGTAAGGATGGCCAAAATGAACTCCACTAAAATACACTCTTAAAAACTACATTAAACAAAAAGCTTGCTTATGTGAACTGAACTAAATTGAAAATTAGGTTAGACAAACTAAATTGAATTATTTTTTTGTTCTACCCAAATTCGGAATAGGCTAAAGGTCGAGACGGGTCAGTCAAACCAAAGGTCGAGACAAGCCAACCTTACCCAAATTCGAGATGGGCCAAGCCAAATGTTAAGACGGGTCAGGTCGGCTCAAATGTTGAGACGAGTTAGGCTAGACCCAAGCTCAAGATAGGTCAAGTATGACTGAAGGTCGAGACTATAACATCCCATTTTAGGATGCCACGTGTAATTAATTAAGAAAAAATGACTTCTGCTACCACCATGAAATAGTGAAAAATTATAAATTTTATTTCATTATCGTGAAAATAATTAAAATCATGCGAAAATAACAATTAATTCAATTACAACCTAAAATGTTAAAAAAATCTAAACATAAACTCTTTTACTTTCTCAAAACATTTCAAAAATTCTCATACTATTTTCCCACGCACATCCTCACAATACACAATACCAACATCATCTATAACATCATTTGTTGTCGTATAAAAACGATCATCATAAGTTGAAACCACAACCCAACATGCAAAAGTGAGCTAAAAGAAAACAATACAAAATAATGCATAATAACCACACCTATCTACCCCAATCCATAAAGTCAACCACATTCACATCACACAAAAACACATTACCACAAACACCCACGATTTATCCCCCCGTACCCTACCATACCACTTATTCCTCGGAATTGATCAGTTCGAGTCGTACGACACTCAAACTCATCCTCTTCCCGCATCGCACGATCAAAGAGGATTATTTTCCCTATCACACGGCTGAAAGAGAGACCCCACAATTCAAACCCATCATTTTCCCGCATTGCACGACTGAAGAGTCATAGCTGGATTTACTAGGTATGGAGAAACGACCCCACAACAACTTGTCTTATCCTCACACGCATACAACCAACAACAAGCAATACATTCATGTTTGAACATCACAACAACCAACCACACAACTCGATAACAAACAACACGACCAACAAGACCTTCGACTTAATAATCACCACAAACTGTTTGACCAAACACACACAGAGCTCGACAATCATAACAAATAACAATTTAACTCAATTCATTATGTAAACATACAAGCAACACTACAAGAAAAAGAAAACAAGAAAACAAAAATCAAGAATGTAAGCTCCATCTACTTGTGTTTCCCGCTAAGACTTTTTTCTAGAATAAATAATGTCCTTCAACAACACCCATTGGCTCTCACAGACCTTCACTCGATCAAATTCTCACTCTCACCCTTAAAGTTTCTATCTATTTTTTCCAATGACCAAAGTTTCTATTTTAACATAATATAAATAGAACGTGTCTAATATAGTAACAACTATGTATGAGATTAATTTTCCTTAGGTTGAATATGCACACATGGTATTCTTTTTATTATAGAAAAAATATCGCTAAATCCAAAATGTTAATAAAGAGTAATAACAAACAAACTAAAGATAAAATATAAAGATAAGATAAAAATAGGATATCTATCTAAGATATCTAATAATAATCTATTTAATAGGAAGCATACCTAAACCAATTGGGTTTATTTTCAAAATATTTATAAAAGTCCATTATTTTCATAGTATAATAAAATAAAATTATCTTTAACTTAATTAATTATGATAAGTCCCTAGATAATATATTCTATCTTTATATTTTTATTCTAATTGATTATGATAAGTCCCTAAATAATACATTTTATTTTATTTATATTATCTAACAATAATATCTAATTATATCTAATAATATCTAATTATATATAATAATATCTTTTTATTTGTACATGTATATAGTATATAATAATATCCAAGAATATCTTTTAAAATGTCTAACAATATCTAATAATAATTTTTCTAATTAATAATTTTTTCCCAAATCTTATTTTATTTAAATAAAATAAACCCTTTAGATAAAAATAACAAACTATTTTATCTTTTATTTAAAATAGTTAACCACATTTGCATAGTTTTCCTAATTATTAAAATTTCTAGAATCGCACATTCCCCAATCAAAAACATTTTTCATTCCCGAAAATGTACTTACAAAAGGTATCTTCTTCTTATGTTTTCCTATAATAAGACCTAAGAGAAATTCTTAAAATTTTAGTTAAATGAACACAACAATACATTTATATTTTAAAAATGTACAACAATTATTATAAATATTCATACACACCACACTTGCACATAAAACAAATAATGAAAGAAATAAACAAATATTATACACACAACAAGAATAAAACACATGATCATTAATCCATAACAAGGAGCTCTAACCAATTATATTACCCTTCACTTCTATAATAATTATCTTTTCTTATTTTAAATAACGACTCTCATGAATACTACACTTTCTAGATATATAATTTTCCTAGATCTTATAAAGACGGACCAACATGGGCCAAAGTTCGAGCGGGCCTGATCAAGCCAAAGGTTGAAATGAATCGTGTCAGACCAACAATCGAGACTATCCAAGTTGAGCCAAAGGTTAAGACAACCAAATCTGTGAAAATGTTGTCACGGGCCTAGGCATAAATTTGGCCAAATTCGATCAGGAGGTCCATAATAAAAACTTGATTGAGTTGGTCTTGATTGAAGTTCAACCGAATTTGACAAGTCAATCCCAATCAAACATTTACTGAATTCAGTCAAAATGACCATCGCCAAAAATTAGCAGGGACCATCACAGGCGAAACTCAATCGAGTCAATTCAGACCAAATTCGACTGAGTCAACCTCGATTAAAGGTTGGTTAAGTCAACATCAACCAAACTAAACTGCAACTTTAGAGACTCTCAAACAAGTAAAAAGTATAAACCCATTTCGACCCATATCCGACAAACTCATCTCGATCTTCGATTTAAGTTGACCCGTCTTGAACTTCAATAAGGGTTGATCTGAGATGACCTTCGACTCGGGTTGATCCATCTTGACCTTCGACTCGGGTTGATCCATCTTGACCTTCGATCCAAGCCAATACATCTTGACTAACGGTCCGGGACAATCCATCTTGACCTTCGGTCTAGGGCGATCTGTCTTGACCTGCAGTCTAGGTCAGTATGTCTTTAAGCTAGTCGACCCATCTTAATCTTTAGCTTGGGACGACCCGTCTCTTTCTTTGGCTCAAACAGTCTCGACCTTTAGTCCGAACCCCATGTCTCAACTTTTGACCTATCCTAGCCGGTCTTAATCTTTGATTCAACCTGACCTGTCACAACAACGAATGCTATGTGGGACCATTTAATTCATTTTTCCAAAAATAATAAAGAAAATACATTTTTTTTCAAATATCAAATATCTATAAATATAAAATAAAATTGTACAAATATAAAAGAATTTCAAAGATCAAACCAATAAAGATTATATAATTATAGAAAAGCGTGAAAAAAAAAATCAAATGTGTCCAAAAAATAAATTACAAAATGAAAAATCAAATAAAAGTTTATATAATTTTTTTACATTACCCAATAAATTAAAAGTTTTTAATAATTTAAAAATGAGACTTATATGAAGACAACAACAGGGAAGAAGACTGAGAATTATCCAATGCCCAATTAAAGCAAAAGTTCACCATTAAAATCCGAGTGACTTTCGATAATAACCACGAGAACAAGTTCTTTCATTTGTCATCCCTATGGATTAGACCTTGGACACCCTATCAGTTTATAAATGAATTTCACTAAAATTATAAATCAAGAATATGACAACTCATTTAACAAGATCTACGTGAAATATACCTAATTAGTAATAATTCTTTTAAGAAATACATAAACCAAGGATGAATTACAAACATTTCTCATTTTAAAAATTAATCAAAATCTTCAGGGATAAAGCTTTCAGAAAAACCCTCCTAAACAAAATGACACGAAACTCAATATGAAAGAGTGGAGCCATTCTCACCAACGTCAAATCTCAAATTACATCAATTAGTAAAGAAAATAGATATAATGCTTTTGGCGGAACATTATACAGTCACTGAATTCATGGATCAGGAAACAACAGAAAGAATTCAGGATTTCTAAAGTTTACCACTCCCTAAAGTTTGTCAAAAGCACTAGCATGCTCATTTCACTTGGCAAGTTCCTAAACGTTGGGCTTCATATCTCCCCCAGATAAATCTGCTTGTCACTGCCGCAAGATCCAATAATAGGCTCATTGGGATGAAAAACACACTCATTAACAGACCCATTGTGACCAGGAAGCTTATACAAGATGCGACGAGAAGTGGTATCCCAGATGTAAACCATTCGATCAGAACTACCAGCCGTTACCTTGCTTCCATCAGGAGACCAACCACACTTCAACAAGTTCTTCTCAAAGTTGTGTTGGTGCCCTTCCAACACCTTCACACAGCGATTTTGTGGAGCATATGGGCGCATGTCCCAAATGCAAAGCTTGCAATCCATGCCATTTGTAAGAAGGTACGACCCATCAGGACTCAACTGCATACCAGTAATCATATCTTGATGACCTTGCAATGTCATGGTAACTTCACCTTTACGCAAATCCCAAATCTTGACATCATTATCAATACCACCGGTGAAGATCTTATCTGATGCATCAGAGAAGCCAACAGCAGTAATCTGGTATTTATCCGGGAATGTTTGGATGGAACCCCTTTGACGCATATCCCATAATTTAGCAGTTCCATCATCGGAGCCACTAACAACAAGAGGTGGTCCCCTTCGAGAAGGACAACATGCATTAACGTATGATAGATGTTCTACCATTTTTTTTATTTGTTTTCCTGTTTCCACATCCCACGCCCTCACTGTTTTATCAGGGCTGGCAGAAATTATCTGTGTCCCATCAGTAGTCCAGTGAAGATCTAAAACTGCATTCTTGTGACCTTTCAGAACCATGAAGTTCTTGCAATCCCCATGCACATTCCAGAGGAAAATTTCCCTGTCATGAGATCCAGATGCAACAACTGATCCTGCAGGATTGAACTTCATGGTATATATAGCACTCTGGTGACCTGACAGCAACATGATTGGTGATTCCAAACTTGAGGTCCGCTGCTTTCCATTTGGCCCAGGAGCTTGAGGGGCATTATATGGAACAGTAGACCATTCCATTGGCCTTGGACCAACAATTGACAGAGCGCTTTCACCTTCACTTGGAAAAACTTGCATGTTAAACTTCGCTCAGAATTGAAAGGGTTAAATTTCCAAAACCTCACTGAAACAGAAAAAGAAGAATCAAATGTAAGATCCCAAAAAGAGTTATATTAAAGTTAGTCAATGACTTTTAAATTAATTCCACAGGTCTTCATCTACAGTTGCAATTAAAAGCATGATGAGAAATAAATCTCCAAAAGTCTCCCCCAACCCTCAAAAAAACGAAAACACCAAAAACAAATGTGAAAGTTAAAAATTATAAGCCAACATTTATTAAAGCAAACAAAGTAATCCACTAAGCATACAATAAATTCTGATAATCAGATGTCAATTTACACGAAAGCACAGCTAAGGGGGGACTTACCTTTCAGTTGATCACTTGATCTTAAATATAAATACGAAGTATAAGAAAAATGTTCTTCATAGAAGGGTAGGTAATTGTCTGTCTTGATAAACGAAAGTAAACTGTTCTTTTGGAGGAAATTGTATATCAAAGAACAGTGTGTGTGTGTGGTGGTGGGGGGAGAGGTGGGGTTGAGCGCATGTATGTTTTAGGTAGCGGCTAAATTAAGCTGAAATGAACTGGATATATGAATACGAAGTATAAGAAAAATGTTCTTCATAGAAGAGTAGGTAATTGTCTGTCTTGATAAACGAAAGTAAACTGTTCTTTTGGAGGAAATTGTATATCAAAGAACAGTGTGTGTGTGTGTGTGTGGTGGTGGGGGGAGAGGTGGGGTTGAGCGCATGTATGTTTTAGGTAGCGGCTAAATTAAGCTGAAATGAACTGGATATATGACCAAACAATAATTGTCATTGTCTTGCAAGGCAAAAAAAACGTGAATTGTGTGAAGGGATTTGTTTAGTTCAGTTCTGTGTACTTTACAATCAAACTCGCATCACAAATTATTTAACGATATCTTTATGACAGACTCTGTTTTCCTTTCATGCGTTTATTTCTCTTCCACCTCAGCACTGATGTTGTAATATAACAGTTAGCAGATTAGACACTGAAACAGCATCATCTAAATCTTGAGTTGACGCTTCTCTATCTTAATTCAAACCCTTGAACTCCTACAGCCCGCTATGACTTGCCACAGATTGCAGTTATGCACAATATCAAAAACACTTTCAGCTTGCTTTCATGAAGGTACCAATTTAAGAAAAAAATAAAAACCATTAGCCAATTCGTAAACAGGAAGAATGCAAGTGGGGAACAAAACCCGAAGATTGAGAAAGGAAGTTGAAACAGGCTATTGTAGGTTGTTTACTGCAATCATTGGAGCTTTAGCACAACCACTTATGGGAAGATTAAAAGTTCCAACTTTTCAAACTTCTCCTAACAAACAGTTCAGTTTGGTTCTTGGAAGCAAAAAAAGCATTGGATTGCACACATTGGATTGCAACTTTCTAAATAGTTTGATTGTATGCAGTTCAAATCCAAGGTTTTGTTCGGTTCGCAGAACCTTTTTCCCATACCTATCAAATAGAACAAATCAATAACTTATTGGCAATAAACAATCACTTCCAAAGCAAATATTCCTAAATAACACTACATAACTGATATAATATCAACCTCCAAACAGCACACATTTTCTGATAGTATACGCACAAGTAAAATAAATCCAGAGCGGAAGCACAAATCAAATAAGAAACAAAATTTTACAGAAAATTTTTCAAAGCTGGAAAAATAATGTATGCATACAATCCAACGTCAAACGTGAAGCATATTAAGCATACAAAATCAAACAGCAGCTTGTGCAAACTAAACCACGAGGAAATCTAAAAGCAACAGCAACTTGTTGAAGTACATAGTTGTCAATATAAAAAGGTTTATGCAATTGAGTAACTAGGGTTTAGTTGGTGAGCGGTGTGGGGAAAAAAGCGCGAAAACTATTTTGCAAAGAAAGAGAAAAGGGATTTGAACGGGGCAGAGGCTAATCGCGAAGGATAAAGTGCACACAGTGAGTGGAAATGAATGGAATTAAGGTGCAGGAGAGAAAATAAGGAAGAAAGAGGAGAAAATACCTCAGATTGAGACTCACAATTCGTTCGTTGGAACGGTGTGGAACAGGGTTCGGAGAAGGTTCACACGCGCCGCTGCTTGAAACACTCGTTTGGTTCGCCTGTAAATGTATATACTGACCAATTTACAACCCTCCTCCAAACGGGTTGCCTGCTGTTGGTGTAAATATCCATTTGCGCAGTTATTGATTTGTAACCGTTGGATGAAAGGTGTCCATGCCTAATTTAGGTTTTTAAGACATGAGTTTTGATTCTATTCTCCAAACATTTCATTTTCTTTTTTTTAGTTTTTATTAATTAAAAATTACAATTTTTATCTTTAATATTATATGACGTTAATTAATGTTGTGATACAATATTAGGTTGTGTACCTAAAAAAATTCTTAAAATTTATAAAATAGTGATTATTTATATATCTTAAACTCAATGTTACCAAAAGTAATCATTTAAAAATTTAGAAAATACAAATAAAAGAAAAAATTCATACATTTTATAAAAATTAAAAACGATCATTTTAAATTTTATAAAAGTAAAACTTTACAAGTGTGATTATCTATTTTAAAATACTTAAATTTGAAGTTTATTTACGATAACGATTAATTTTATATGTTTTTATGGGTATATTTTCATGAAAAAATCAACTTTTGCATAATTTTTACCTTATTTTGTCCCTAAGTTTAGTGTGTTTTTTATATTTTCTTATGTTTTTTTATGTTTTAGTTACTATATGTTTGTTTTACCTTTATCTCTCTTTGAGTATGCGAAATAAGAAAATAGAAAACAATTATATGGAGGAAAACAAGTTGTAATTCAAGGAAGCATGAATAAGAAAGAATTATTTTTAGATAAATACTCACTCCAAAGGCTCTAGAATTACACCTATGGCTATAAACACGAAGAAAAGGCTCACATATAGGTAGAGGTGTCATTTGAGCCCCTGGCCCATGAGTTGACCCTGACCCCTTCTAAAATCAAGCCCCAATTTTCTCTAGCCCACTTAATAGAGGGCTTTTTAAAAACCTCAACCCCTAAAGCCCCACACAAAGTGGGTTGGGGTAGGGTTAGGATGGAGCTAGCCCCCAAACTAAATTAATTCACTTTTAATGTTTTTTTAGTTATTTCTTTTATTTACTTTACAAGTTCAATATTTTTCAAAATTTACATGATATTTAATATCTTTTTAATTAAATATAAATGTATAAATATTGATTTTATAACAAATTATTTAATATAATTTTTTAATTATAAGTATATTTTAAATATATAATTTTATTATTTGAATTGAATAATGTTTTTTTGACCGGTTTCGGTTAAATTACTATGTTAAAGTTTATGAAGCTGGATAAACATTTTCAATCAAATTTTAAATTGAATATAAATATTTTGATAAGTTATTATGCTAAAGATCATGAAAATTGGATAAGACGTAATAATTTGTTTTGTCAAAATTTCGAAGTTAAAGTTCATGAAAGTCAAACAAACATTTTCAATCAAATTTAAGTTGGGTAAAAGTTTTTTACTATATTTAAATTTGTAGTGTCTTCAAAACTAAATTTTTATGTTAGATAAAGTCATTTGTTTACTAAATTATTAAGTTTCATTATGTCAAATCAATATTTTTTACCCAAATGGGTAATAATTTTTTATTAGTAATTACAATAAACTCGAATAAAAATATACACTCAAAATATAAGTTAAATATTTTGACAAAATATTTATATATCAAAGTAGTTCATACATTTATCAAGATATAAAGTCTAAGAAGAAGGTGTCTCGTCAACTAACTCATTATCATCAATATTTATGATCAAACTAAAGCTAACAACATCCAAATCAAGGTTGGAGAAATGATGAGTGGATGGATATGAAGAACCTATATTGGTTTAAAACAAATGCTTGAGGAATAGAGTTTACTTTATTGTAAATTTTAGAAATTATAAATTTACTTTATTGTAAATTTTATATGTTAAATAGGTGTAAATAATAATTTTTTATTTGAACCTGATAAGTGCAATAAAGTTAGCGTTGTGAGCATGGTAGACAAAGAAACAAGGAAAATTTTAAAGTCAATCAAGCCCAAGCTCTACCCATTCCATTCTTGACCAAGATACCAAAGTTAAACGAAGAAATAAGCTATGCATAACAAGTGTGAATGAAGCACGAAAAACCTAATCCTAACATTAATTAAGCAAGATTTACTTTGATTTTATTTTAAATTTTGAAATTCAAATTTTTCTCCTTTAAGTCAGTTTAAATTTTAAGCCAAAACTTTTAGGTTTCTAGATTTGAATTTGCATTTGATTCCAAGGCACATTTGAGATGCATTTAAGCTTAGAAATTTAGAGGCCAAGGTTAAATAGTCAACTCTTTTAATTTGTAGATTTTTTTTTATATTGAATTGATTGAAAGAGTTTTGAGAGTTTTTTGAAAGAGAGAGTTGCATTATTGGATCAAGTAGTGATTTCATCAACACTTATCTTGAAGCTACTTTAAGTGTCATCAAAACATTCATTCTCTCATAAGCTTTTCCTCTCCATTTTCTCTTTTATTTCTTTTTATAATTACTAAAGTGTTCATCTTCCCAATACTATGTTGATTCCATCGTTTATTTTTAGTTTAACAATTCTTATTTGTTTTAAATTGTTTGTTAATATTTACTTTTTCTCTTAAAACTAATCCTTCACACTTATATAGTTCTCTTATATTAAATTTGTCCTTAATAAAAAAATCCTTCCAAGTTTTTTTCTATCTTTTTTATTGTGTTGTTATTGCTCTTATCTTAATGTTCTTGTTCTACTCTTAGATACAAACTTCCACACTTATATAATCATATATAATTATATGAATTAAAATTATGTTTAGTGGTCAACATCTTTTGAGTTCTTTATCTTTTTTAAATCCTTAAAAAGATAAAACAAATTAAGTTTATATTCCAATCATGCTAAATAGAGTTGTCAAAACGGGTAACCCGACTCGACTCGGCTTGACCCACACGGGTTGGTCACTTAGTGAGCCAACCCAACCCGGCTCACTTATTAGCGAGCTGAAAAAATTTGAACCCGGCTCAACCCACCACAGGTTGGTGGGTTAAACGGGTTGACTCACTAGCTCATTTAGTTATAATTTTTTTTAATTCAAATCTAAATAAACGTCACTTTAAACTCCAAAGAGAATTCAAAATAAAAAAAAATATCATACAATCCAAGCGTAATCCAAAAACATGTACAAAAGGCGAGCAAATAAGTTTTTAATATTGATAATTTTTGTATCACTTGTCCATTTATAATATTGATAATTTTATCACCACCTACAATATAATAAAAAATGCTAACTAATAATATTGAAACACAAAATAATAAATAATTAAATTAAATTAGGTGGGTTGGTGAGTCAATCCGGCTCACCACGGATTCAACTCGGTGAGCCGGTTCTAAGTGAGCCGGGTTGAAAACTAGTCCGCATAAAAAAATTATATTTTTTCAAATCCAACCCGACTCAAACCCGTGGTAAGTCGGGTTGGCTCGCGGGTTACAACTCATTTTGACAGCACTGATGCTAAATCATAAGAAAACTTTTATCAAAAAGGAAACTTGGTGCCTAGGCTTTTTAAATATTTCTTCACCTCCTTCATAGGTTGACACATGAACTTTTTAAACTAAGTTTTGACTTGATATTACGCCTCAAAATTGTTTACCTCTTCTAAGGTCACCTAAAGAATCACAACACTTTCTTTAGTGATCTTAATTTTTTTTTTCTAATTTTTTCCACATCTTTCTTCAACACCAATATCTCAACAACCTCATCTTCAATCTTCTTTTCTATCACAAATGTTGATTGTATAATTGTGATACGATCCTATCCAGAAAAGAGTACAATTGTTTCTGAATTTGGATCCTTAAGAGGTATAACAAAAATAAATCAGACAATAATGTAGAATAAGACATAGATGGAGATGCCACAATCTAGTAGATTGATAACTCAATGAAGATTCACCACAAAGATTGTCATCTTTGATAAGAATTATAGTTGGGAACACCACAATCTAACAAATTGATTAGAGGTGACAAAACGAGCTAATCCGATCTTTTTGGCTCTGCCCGTAAAAAAAGGATTAGGTTTGACTAGTCTATACATAAAAAATGGGCAACTAATGATAACTTATCCCACACACGAGGGTTGACCTGGGTTAGCCCGGGCTATCCTCATACTTGTTTTTTAAATTTTTTTTAATTTGTTTTTCTTTTTTTTAATTTTGTTTATATATATATATATATATATATATATATATATATATATATATATATATATATAAATGACTATTAAAAGCATATTTAAACATATAAAATATTTTATAAAATTTTAAGTGATTCGTTAATGTTTTTAGTTAAATAAAGTAAAATAATTATTACATTTACATGTTAAATTACTCCATTATAACTAATAATTTGTAAGTGTTAATGATTTAAATTACAATACTATTATATATTAAACTCTTGAAAAATATAATATAGAAAAACTAATATTTTAAATTATTTTTTAATTTAAAAAAAAAGGACCAACCGGTGGGGTTGACTAGTCAAATTTATGAGTTGGACGGATTGGACCAAAATGGATTGACGAGTCAAACTAACAAGTTAACCTGTCGGACCTAACTTGTTTTGCCACCTCTAAGATTGATAAGTTAAAGAAGAATTACAACAAAGAATTTAATCTTTGTCAGAAACCATAATTCTAATCCAAGAACCAAGATAATCATCTCTTATTAAGAACCCAATTTTCATATAATGACCATCCAAGGTGTTTACAAATGTATTTTGTTGTTCCAATATACAAGCATTAGAGTGAAAATTAAATTGAAAATTTAAAAACAAAAACGAATTACTCGCCCAACGACTACTTGATATTCTTGCCGAGCGATATAAGTGGTTCATCCAACAAACTTTCAAAATTAAAATAAATTACAAACGCTTTAAATGCTTAAAATTTATTCTATAATTGTGTTCCAAGCCATAATCTTCATATATTTATGTTCTTTGAATGACAAAGGCTCATCCTCAAGTTCTTCTTTTGTTGAATCAAGAGATAGTCCTCTAGGATATCCCATTCTGGAAAATAATTTGTCCTCAAATTCACACCACTTGATGATTCCTTGTCCTTTGTACTGGATTAGAAGATAATCCTATACCATACCGTCGTTCTCGTAAAAATAACTCTCTCCTTCTTAAATTTTTCCTTATCATTCCATGAGGTGGAGGATTTCTTATAGGAGATCATTCTCTTAATTGTTGTTCCTTTAGACTAATTTATCATTATCCTTTTCTTCTTGGAGAGAATTCGACAACGAACTCTAGAAGATTCTACACACAAACACAAACATAAATCAAAGACATAATTATAAAATAATAAAAAATATAAATTCTATCTAAAATGAGATTTGGATCCAAAAAAAAGCAAATCTCTTACTATCAAAAGGTTTTTGAGGTATGCTTTTGGGGTCAAATACCCATCTGCAGTAAACATCAAATAGTTTTAAAGTAAAAATTGAGTTTAAACAAGTGTGTTTTGATGATTTGAACTCAATTTCTGCTCAAAAAAGAATTGCACCTCAAATTCACTTTAACATTAAAAACTGGTGCAAAAACTGGTGCAGTGACTATTATGTTTGGTGATTGTGTTGGTAGATTTCAACGGTGCTGTGAAGTCCAATTGGAGCATTCAAGTTGCAGATTTGGTATGAGATTTGGTCATTACTTAGAATGTTATATTTGTTTGCATTTCTTAATAGTAGTTGTAGTTGGCTGGGACTAAAGCATAAACTTATATCACAAACTTGTAAAATTCTTCAAACTGTTTAATTTAAAATGACAACAATCATATTAATCATTATAGTTCTGGTTGAAGTATATGTGGTGAGCAACTGCAAAGAAAGTGTATGGCCCGCAATTCTCGGTAATGGAGGACACCCTTAACGAGGATGTATCAACAGAATCCAATTCCTTTTTACCACTGTTCTGAGAGCAATGTTGTTCTACCTCACCCTTGTGGAAACTTAAGTCGAAGACTTCACCGACAACACCTTAGTGCCTGAACAAGATCTCCATTTACCACGGACGCCACCTTTCTCTGCCACGAAATTCTTCTCTTTTTCCTTGCTCACCAAGGATTTCTTGTTCATCTTCTTCTTCACGCTAAACGAGGGTTGTTGTTGCTGGTAGGACCTCCATGGGAGTTGGATGGGTGGTTCACCTGTGAATGAGGAAAGGAGAGAAGCCTCTCACGTGAAGAGAACAAGGAGGTTGCCACGTTGGGTTGACACGTTTCAAAAAAGAGAAATATGACATGGCACACCGTTAGCCACATAAGAAAAAGTCTAACGCCGTTAGTTATGTAGGACTAAATCCAGACTTTCTAAAAGAAGAAGGATGAAAATGTATCAAAGTTTCGGAGAGTGACGAAAACTAAAATTGCGTGATAGTTTGAGGACAAAAACATATTTAACCCTCATAAATTAGATTAAAAATATATTAAAAATATCATATAATTTTCATCCTAACCAGCAATAATTCAATTAAAAATAAATTAATTAAATCTAATGATTTAAAGTATATAAATAGTATTACATATACTTCATGACAAGATTATGCGTACATTTTTTTCCTAAATTTCATGATAAAAAGATAATGTCATTGACATAGAAAAAACTTTTAACTGTTTTTATTTTAGATTTTTGATGTTTGTTGAAGATCTGACCCATATTTATTGTATTTGAAAAAATATCAATTGCACTAGAAAATAATGAAAAATATTAAGAAAATAAAAATATATCTTTCATTATGGATTTTTGAAAATTTATGAACATTAGAGAAAAAAAAAACTTAAACAATGACAAGCACTTTCTCACCCCATTTCTAATGATTTTTATTTTTGGAGTGTCTTCCTCGAAGATCCATATATAAAGTTATGACAATTTGAAGTTCACAAGTTCAAAGTTAAAATGCAAAAATCCAACTTTTAAGACACACAATAATAGTTAGTGAATGAAAACACCATCCTTAATGCGAAATGTAAATGAGCACCACAATGACAAGATGAAGTAAAACGGGTTGAAGAACTTGCTCCTACGAATTTGGTATTGTCGCTACACTTTGACGATGTTTCATGTAAATGTAAAAGAAAAATATGAAAATGCTAGTTTTGTTTATGAAATTTTAAAAGACAAATTAAGATATTGGACACCTTCAAATATGACAATTTGTAATTTAATATTGATCCTAAGAACATACGTTAAATGATGTCAAACTTAGAATAGTCTGGGACAACATTAAATTATAAACCATTATGAGTGAAATCGATATCAATTTAGACAAAATGTTTAAAAAATATCTAAAAATATTAATTTTTTTATTTTCGAAGAGATATGGTGAATTTAATTTTAAAATTTTAAGATTTAGATTTTATGACCATTTTATTATTTTTGACCTGCCAATCGGTCTTAATAGACTACTTTTACAAGAAAAATGTTTTTTCTATATCACTTGTCCTGATTGACGAGTTACATTAAAAAATTAATATTTGTAAAGAAAGACAAAGAAGGGCTAAAACCAATATAAAGTATGCATAAAAATTTATTGGAAGTCAAAATAGTAATATTCTCTTACAACTCTAATTATATAAAGATTAATAAAATTTGTATTCTAGAATGAATACACATTAATTTATACTCAGACTATTATAATACTTACAGATGATTAAAATTGTAAACTAGAAATGGTTAAAAATGACATTTTTATATTTAAAATAATTAATATATTTATATGTGTCAAATATAAGTTATGAAAACTGTTGATTTCTTTGGAAAACATTATATCAGTTTAAAACCGTCATAAAACATATTTTTATTTTATTTGTTACATTTTGATAATTCAAAACAGTTACTTATATCAGTTAAAACATATGTTTTTAATGCATGTGTATTTATCTTTTTATAATAAAAAATAGTAAAATTAGAATTATAAAAATAAACATAAATAATTTTTAGAATTTAATTGTATATAAATTTTATTTATTTTGTAATGATTTTTATTTATTTATTTTCATAAAATGGTTATATAAAAAATAATTAAATGAAAAAATGGTTAAATTTGAAAAATGCGAAAAAAATCATTAGGTATAGATATATATTATATTTCGTTATCATTTAACAATCATGGAAGTTATGAAATAATGTCAATTATTGTTTAAATATATATTTTTTTAATTATTTCGTTAACCTTTTCATTCGTTAAACCAACCATTTTATCTGATAAACTAAATCGTCCAAATGAATCTCCATCGGTAGTTCCCGACATGTCTTAATGTGTTGCTTTACTACATTTTTTGCGAAAAAATAAAATAAACTTGTTCCTATATAAAATTTGTCATGTTTAAACAAAATCATAGCATAAACAAATTTCATGCATGTTCTTGAAGAAAATATTTCAATAATCTACACCTTAACACATAACTGACCACCCTATTATAAGTTGCATCATTCATGTTTTGTTGTGAAACCAATTTTAATTTTGTTTTTCCATCTAGATATATGAATTCATGAAAAGCTTTCTCTATCTCTATTATTATCTTTGATTCTGTTCGGTAGCACCGTTACACATGAGAACGAAGATGGATAATGACGCACCGCAAGAACCAAGTGTTGCATGGTCAATGCAATGTGGCAACTAATGACCCTGTCCACGTCTCATCCTCTTTTCTATTACTATCAGATGAAATCTTTCAATTTTTTTGTGTCTCTTTGCATTCATTTTATTTTACTCACTCAGACACGTTAGAGGGAAAAACCGTGTCGTAGGTTATGGCGATGAAACTCAAGTATGTGTCTTCCATTGCCGAGGATCTCATCCGTAGATGTGCACAGTAATCTCTCTCTACTCTTACATCCTCTCACAAACCATTTGCTAATCATAGTAATAATCTTATACGAGGTTGTTAGAATCATGTGTTCTCTTACTTTCTCCATGTTGGGTAGTTGTGGAGCCAATTAATTCCATGTTCTAATTTTGTGGTTATCATGAAATGTCATCAACATTGGTTACTACCATTTTGATCATACTACTTATAAACCTGTCCATATTTTCACAGAGTACAGATAGATCTGTAACAGTGTAAATTATTGATTTCACAACGATGATCATTGTGTTATGAAATGAATCATGTTGGATGTTTTGTACTGAGTGCAGTCACACAGACAAGTTCTGTCAACCATTGCTGTGTATCAATGCCATGGTTATCAAGAAAAGATCATCATGAAACGCTAACTACTAAATTAACTTTGCCTTTTTGGTACTCAGGAAATTGGATACTTCGGTAGAGAGTTTGGTGGAAGATTTTGAAGGAGGATGGAAGCCTGAAATGGGAGACTACTGCAAAAACTTGATTGAATTTTGCAGTGGGAAGGCTGTGAATGAAATGTGCCACAACATAAAGGAAAACCTATATGATGGCTCATTTAGCAGGTTGACATATGACATGATGCTTGCCTGGGAGAGACCTAGTTACTTCGATGAAGAGCTTACGGTGTGCAGATTTATTTCTCTCTGATAAACTTTAATTTTTTGGAAAAAACTAACATCATAATACAAACAAATAATGGTTCTTTTTACTGTGTTTTGTTATAATGTACATGCAGAATTAACAAGCTATTAAAATGGAAAAAAAATTAGACGTTTGATAAATATGTTTGGGACCCATATCATCCTGCAGTGGTTGACTGCGGTGGTTTCATGCTTCAGTTTTTTTATGAATTCATGCTTCAGTTTTTTTATGAACTGGGTATCAGTTCCAGAATCTATTGCTACTTACCAAATTCTCTTGGTATAAGGCATGTATAAGGCATGTGAGATTACATGTACTTACTCAAATGGGCTCTCTTCAAGATTTCATGTCTTCAAATTATAGGTCATTGAACATTGGCCTAGGATCTGGTCCTGTTTGATCTGAACTTCAGTGTTATCACCTTTAATATGAAACAAATTTTCATCTAAAGGGATTTTGTTATTGTTTCTACTCATGTTATTCAATCCGATGAAGCTTTTGAGGTTTGCAGGAGCCTACAGCCAAGGAGAAAGAAGAAAAGAAGATAACTAAGAAAACCACTGAAGAACAGGATGATATCCCTCTCTTCTATTCAGACATCATGCCCCTCCTTGTAAGAGAATCCTTTCTCCATGTACTTATTATAATGAAGAATAGAGATGATGGTTTATAAGCTCCAACCCCACCCCTCCTTTGTTTCAAGAATCAGTTTGAATTCAAGGCTTACGCAGTCTGAATGCATGAAACTGAAATTTGTCTATGAATAATGTACATGAAAAAGGATGTATAATGTTTCTTGCATTTGAACCAAGCCAGTTTGATGGAAGTAAACAAAATATTTATGGTTTTAGGTGTTTAGATAGTTTCACCCTTTGTTAGTTCTGTTTTAGTATCATAATTCATAAACCATGTTGTTGCCAGGTTAATGATGAACCCAATGTTGGAGAAGATGCATTTGTGTGGTTAGGATCATTAGTACCATTAGTTGCAGATGTAGCAAGTGGAAGGTTCACTTTTGAAACTCTAACAGCATCGACAGGCTACAGGCTGCATTTTCCAGCATACGACAAGTTCTTGAAAGAAATGGACAAGTAATGCACTCATCTGATGAATTGTTGATGCCTATATTAGATTATTTGATAGATGAACATATAAGAAAGTTAATTAAGCTTCTTAGTATCATTTACTTTTTGTAATTCATGATTCATTAGGTGCATACGGCATTTGAAGAAACAGGCAAAACCAAATGGGGTGGAACTGGCTGAGGATGAATATATATTACATGTAGATGGAACAGTGGTGAGTCAGAGAGTAGTTCGCCACATTGGAACAACAAGTTGGCCTGGTCAGCAGCTTGGTCTATCGAATCATCAATTCAACAATGTTTTAGAATTTGTCAAAAACATTCGTAAAAAATGTAAATGTTGCTTTGGTTTTAATTGCCAGGTAGGCTTACCCTGACCAATTACTGTCTTTACTTTGAGGCTTCTGGAGTAATCAAATATGAAGATGCTCTCAAGATAGAACTCTTCAAGAATGTTCAGCAGAGTGTTAATTCTGGTGCCACAGGTCCCTGGGGTGCTCAAATTTATGACAAAGCCATAGTCTATGAATCAGCTGATTTGTAAGAACACTACCCATAACGTTGTTCTGCTTAAGTTTGTTAGTACCACCTTAATGTAATATGATTATTATATACATATATATAATCTTAACTTATGTCATTAACGTGAATAGTTTCTTCTTTTCAAATTTATAGATCAGAGACAGTTGTACTGGAGTTTCCAGAGCTTACAAGTTCTACAAGACGTGATCATTGGCTTGCTCTAGTAAGGGAAATAATGCTTCTCCACAGCTTTTTATCGAAGTACCAGATAAAAAACCCAGTACAGACGTGGGAGATGCATGCAAGGACAATGTTGGGAATCATAAGGCTGCATGCAGCAAGAGAAATGCTAAGAATATCACCTCCTGTCCCAACAAAATTCTTAATATTTTCCCTATATAATGAGATACCAAAAGGAGATTTTGTGCTGGAAGAGCTCGCAGATAGCCTCAAGAAAAACAACTATAGCCAATCTAGTAGTGCAAGTTCTATCCTAAGCAGTATGAACATTTCTAAGACAATAGTTTCTGATGTAATAACAGATGAGGCAACTCATGCAGATGAAAGTGTTTACGAAGTTGACGGAGAACCCTCATTGGAGACTGCTATCCAACAAGCTAGGGAGGAAGAAAGGGAAATTCTCATTGCTAAAGCTACCACCGAAGAATTAAAGGAGGAAGGAGTTATTGACAGTGTTTTGGTTATAACGGTAAGGGTGAAGTTTAGCCTAAACAAAGCTCATAAGTATCATCAATTTGCTGAAGTCTGTGACATTATATGATGTCTTTCCATAAATTTCTTTATGCTATGAGAAATGTGAAGTTCATTGTCAACATTGTAATGTTGTAGGCTATGGTATGGTAAAAGATTGCTTTATTTTTTGTAATCAACTCTTCATTTGAGAATGAGATATCAGGATGGTCCTGGAATGGAAAGAAAGCTTCACAAGTTTGTTGTTTAGACTTAACTTGCTGATTTCATTGTAAAGGAACTATTGAAGCCACTCAAAATTGTGGTCCCTTGGTGTCGACAAATCTTCTCATGGGAAAGGCCATTGTTAACTCTTGCTGTTCTTGCTGCATCCCTTGTTATCACCTATATGTAAGTTTGTTTTTTCTAAACTTATTTATTTTCGTTATATGTATACCAATCAAATTGTGTTAGATTAGATGCATAAATGGTTTTCATTACCGTAAGTGGGTATTGCTAGAATGAAAAACTGTAACATCGACTGCATAATGGCAGGGAATGGGTTGGCAAGGCATTTGCAGTTCTATTGATTTGGGCAATAAGAAAGATGCTTGAGGCAAGACGAAACAAGATTTATGAGAAACGCACGGAGATAGTAGTCAGAAGATCTAATATGTCTTCTGATCAGTCTACAATGGAGAGCATTGTCTCAGCCCAGCAAGGATTGTACACTGTTCATGAGATGATGCAGATAGCAAACATAGCAATGCTAAAGATATGGTCGATACTAATTTCAAAGGCTGATAAGGTACTTTCTCCTTACACTTCACAATATATTAAGACCAATACATAATTCAAACATGTTTGCCTCATTTTTGTATCATAATTCATAGTGGATTTTGCTCCTTCCATCCTATAATGTGATGTTAAAATTTAAGGTTGTTTTTGTTTACTACATAAATATCCTTGTTCCTTTTGCAGCAAGCAAATTTAGTGATGGTGGCTATGGGTGTGTTGGCGATGTTATTGGCAGTGATTCCATTCAAATTCTTCCTTATGGGTCTGATTATCCAAAGCTTCACCATGACATTAGGAAAATCCTCCTCTGAAACAGGGAATAGAAGGTTGAGGGAATGGTGGGATTCAATACCAATCGTTCCTATTCGAGTAGTAGACGATGTTCCTGACACTGGTCACGACAACCTTGCTTATTAGATTCTCTAGTATATGAGTTTACATTGTGTAGCCTTTGTTCTGCAACTGCAACACCCTTTTTACGAGGGAACTGCTTAGTGTACATAGCAATACAAAAACACTCAAAAAGCAAAATAAATGTGTTTGAATGTCCACACGACATGTTTATCATGTAATATTTAAATAATATAAACTACAATCAATTACTAAATACCTTTTTTTCTTCCAATTATCTCTTCCATTATCAATATTCTAAGTTTCTCAATAGGTAAATAATTTATTTTGAATATATATATGTTAGCGCCACCACCATGTTCTCTACACATCTAATTAATATTCTATTAAATGGATTGAATTTAAGTCTCCTTACTATTATCAAAGCCTGTGGTAACTGAAAGTATAGACATATGGACAATATATCTCCATAATAATAACTCAAATGTAAGACAAAAGAAAAATTGAATCTTAACAAAGAATGAATTACGTATCTAAATAAAAAATCTGATAGATTAAACTAAATGTTTTCTTTGTCATTTTTTATGGATTATAATATTTTAACTAATAATATTGTATTTTCTTTTAATCTAAAGAGAGTTAAACGAAAATAAAATTAAAAAAAGAAATAAAAAAATAATGTCTATAATTTATTTATGAACCTTTGATCTTTTACCTATTTAAAATTTATCATTATTATTAAAATTTGAGAATTTATATATTAATTCTTCAATATCAAACCAAACAGGTGAGTAAATATTTCAGATTATTTTAGATCGAATTTTAATTTAAATAATAAAAATTCAATGTGAAATCAAGCATATTTTAATTTTAATCAAAACATTTTTGTGTAGAGCTTAATCTTATTCGCAATTCTCGGGTTTGTTTATTTTATTTAAACTTGTTTTAACTTATAAAATTAAACTCTCCAAAAAATTTCTACAAATTAAAACTAGCACATAATTTGTAATTAAGAAAAATAAAAGCTAACTCGTGAATAAACTGATTTCTTTAATTTTTCTCTTTTAAAAGTATTTATAAAAAATTATCTTAATAAACTCATAATCAAATTTGTCTTGTCATCAATTCTTTAACGCGAAGCTGAATACTTAGGCATAAGTCTCAAATATGGAGAATTTAATCTCAAAATAGGTTTATCCCATATGAAGACATTTTTGTGTGGTGTTTAACCTTTTTCATCGTATCGTATGCTTCTTGATCCTTTATAGACAATATATTTAGAATGTCTTCTTATCTTTATAGTTCAATGCGTTGGTTCAATGTCAGCGTTGATATAAGGTTTTTGAGATGATTATGATTTTCAAATATGCATATAAAACAACTCATACTATTCATATAATGTGTAACTCTTCACAAAATGTTTTAATTATTCTATTTTCAATTATGATTGGTCAGATGTGCAGAGTTCTCTATTGTAACTTCACTAATAATTTTTTATTGTTAAACAAATGAAAAGTGAAAAAGAAACTAGAGAAACTTTTTAGAAAAATACTGTAGAAAAAAAAAGGGTTTTATGTGCTTACAAACATCTCATGTAAAAAAGAAAAAAAGAAATATTTCATTTGTTCAACTATAATATATAATATTAGCAATAATTCGGTAATTGATTTGTAGAAAATAACATACAAATTTGGAAAATAACTACCTATTTGCATATATTTGAAATCGAAAGGATTTATGTTATTACAGTTAAGCTTAAAAAAAGTCAAAATAAGAATAGAAAATTTTCATATATTTGTGTAATATTATTTTGTGAGAATAATATTTATACATAAAAAAGAAATCACGCAAAATTCAATTAACAAAATAATTCATTGAAATGTACTACATAAAAAAATAGTCTTTAAAATATCAATAGATACTATCAAATTTTATTGCACTCTAGAAAAAAAAATTATATAAGACTTTCTTATTAAATTTCGTAAGATTTTTTAATCTTAATCAAATACCACATAACTTTTTTTATTAAAAAAATCCTCTAAAATGTTTTGGAATTCCAATTCAATACATTTCCGAAACTTTAAAAAGAAAAAAAAGATCAAGTGAAGCTATAAAATAGACCAAACACACTTAAAAGTTTAATCTAGTCAAACTTATTTGCAGGGATATGATGCTACAAAATCCACAAGAAAGAACTTTCCACGTATGTGATGTAAATGAACTATAAATGAAGCAATAAGCAAATCAATTTTAAGAGAGAATTTGTCAGCTATATTCAAATCAGGGATTAAGGTTATAATCTGCTTTGAAGATTTACTTCACCAATTTCGTAAGAAGAAAATCACTTCTTTTTTCTTATATGGGACAAAACTGCACTTAAAAAACAACGAAATCTGGTTAGGGATGTGGAAAATGAAAGATTAATTTTATCTAATAACTTTTTGAAATGATTTTCTTCAATTTTACTTTACTATTTTAAAAGTTATCAATTCAGTTCTATTTTTTAAGAACGAATAAATATATTACTTTTGAATTCATTAAATTGACAATAGCAATAGTATAACAATATGTAATATGAACAATAAAAAATATATCCTTAGTTAAAATTAATTTATTCAGAGAAATACACACAGAGAATAAATATCATACGTCACTATGATGAAAAATATATTAATTAAAATTAGTTCAGACTAAAATGATTTAAAATAATGGAATAAAATAAAATAGAGAGTAGGTATTAAAACCTTTTCTTTTTTCTTTTTTTTTTCTAATTTGCAACAACAAAATTAGGTGACGGTCAAGATGGTGCTTTTTCCTTTATGCTTTCCTGTGATAAAAAGGAAAAAGGTTTTCCGTTTGGCGTAGCAGTTAGGTGTAAATCTGTGTACAGAAAACGTCAGTGGTCATGGTTATCCGTTATGTTTGACTGAATAGGTTTGTCAAAGTCACGATACCAATTTAGTGCCATTTGCTTTTAAATTGGGTAAGTTGCTTTAATATGAATGCATTTCCTTTTTAATATTAATTCTTTCATATTAACTATTCTTTATTAATCCATTTTTTAACAGTTAATAAACATTTACAATATTTATTATTTATTATGTACGACTAACATTATGAAAAAACATTAACAGCTTATTTTTCATTATAAATGTTAAAGTAATTTACTTTGCAAAATATAACCAATGCGTTTATTTTTAAACAAGTATCGAGTTTTTTTAATTACTTATTTAACATTTTAATTGTATAAAATTTACATTTTAATTCTTATGGTTTAAAGTTATTTATTTTAGTTTTTGTATACATATTTTTATTTATTTTAATTTCTAATTATTTTAGTTCCTCAGTACCGTTTGACACTTGTAGGAATTATAAAAAAATTATATAAAACTAGAAGCGAAGTTTACTAAAAATACATTTATTAAAAAATCATTAGAAAAATCAAATGACTAATTTAAGTAATACTCTTTAGTAAAAATACATTTATTAAAATACTCTTTTCCCTTTAACATTACTTTTACAATTTAAAATTTAGTTTAATTTATTCGGAAGCATTATTTAATAAAATACATTATGGAATATAGATATTGAAAAAGCATAAATTAATAAGAAATTAATATTTTTTTTCAAATTGTAAAAACCAACCTCTTTATCATTTGGAGTATCCATTGTCCTAGTTTAAATAATTATTCAGGGAGTTAATTAGTTATACTTGAAAAATAATATAAACCCATTCAAACTATTTTAATGAGGATAGATCTAGCTTAATATTTAAATATATTTTCGTAAAATAAAATATCTGAAACCGTCTTGACAGTTGGGTACAATTTACTTTTATCATGTAAAAAGTATTATTATTATTTATTTCTCAAAAACTGAACAAAACTCTCAGTGACTGTTCCCGTTGAACTTGTCGGCAGAATTATAACCATCCACGCGTCATCTTCAAAACGAATCAGACAAACAAAAATAGCTATCAACTATCATAAAAATATTTGTTAAAGTATTTAGGTTTATAAAGGTGTTAACGTTTTAATTAAACCGATTATTAAAAAAATATTGTATTTTAAATTTAAGTCGGTAAGGAAAAGAAGTTGGGTAGTGGGAATAACGATCTTTCCTACTTTCTCTTCTTCTGATACGGAAAGTGGGTCCATCTTATCCTCTTTCGGATCTTTCATTTATGGCCCGTAATGGTCGGTGGGTCACCTTCTTCCTTATTCCACGCTACCCTAATTAATCCATCATGCTTTAAACTATTTTTAAAATACTACTATCACTTCTCTTTCTTTATTAATGTATTCTTTTGAAGGTAGAACCATACACTTGTTTTTACTCTTTTATCCTCCGTAGTTTAGTTTAGATCAAGTTATAATTTTGGTTTCTCACGTCCCTTAATTTTTTTTAACGATTTAGTAATTAAAAAGAAATTGAAATTCGTTGATATTAATTTTTGTGTTATATGTGAATATAAACAATTCAAAATATTATTTAATAAGTAAAAAAAATTTAATATGAATTTTTAAAATTAAGTTTGAGAACCGAATATAAATATTTAATTTCATTTAGAAACTAAAAATATATTTATTTTGGTCCAATTGTGAACTTAAATTATTTATTTATTAAATTTAATTAGTATCGATACATTTAATTAATTGAAATAGAAAGAAAAGTGTGTGTATAATTCATAATTAGACTAAAGCTACAATGTTCTAAATTATTGAGAAAAAATAAGTGAAAAAAATCACACATAATTACTAAAGTTGCATTGTATTCTTTAGTTTATTTTTTGTTTTTAAAGAAGAGGACAAAAAGAACAAAGGGAATCATATTATGTATTTGGACTAAATTAAGCCCTCATACATCCTTTTTTTCTCTCTTGGGTTAGGTTAATTAGTATCTATCATAGAGTTTCAACTTTTTCCTAGCTTTTGTTTTTTGACATGGAAAAAAGAGAAAGGTAGAAATGGTTCTCAAAGTAGAATCTAGAATACAAGGTTAATTACTTTACAAAATATATATTGAATGTACCCAACCAAAATTTTGAACAGACATTGTCATGATTTGCATAATACATTGCCACATCCCAACTTTAAGATTTTTCTCCTTTGTCTTTGCAATTGGTAAGCATAGGATGTTTCTCTCAACAGGTGCCGTGGTGCACCAGAAGAGCTACAGTTAGGTTACAGATGCACAAATTTTAACGACACAATTGTCTCAACCCTAACCACTCGACACCTGTTTGATTCTAGGCCTAAAGCTTTTTCCTAGGTCCTTGTCTGGTTACTTCTTAAATAAAATATAATTGGTTTTCTATTTATAAAGTAATGGTTGGGTTTGAAATAAGGTTAAATATATAGTAGCACGATCACACTTAATATATTAGCGGTTGAAGTTTGGGTAATTAATGTATTAATTATTAAAATCTTATAAATAGTTAATCTAAATTGTTAGCTACATTAATTAATCAGCATGTAAGCTAAGTTAAATCAAACCATGATAACACTCTTTTCACCAACTAAAACACCACATTCGATTTGATCTTAGGAATTACACAGCTGTCACAAGTATATAAAAAGGAAGATCGAGTGAGGTATCAGATTGTACACATATTTTTCTTTTGATCTGTAAACAAAAGATTTTAAAAATGATTACACGCAACGAACACGGTGATGGTCATTCGAGTAATTTCAGCCGGATGGATAGCATATTTACTTTTCCTAAGTGCCATCTTCATTTTCTTCCTATAAATAGCGTTCATCTCTTGGGGTAAGAACATACCAAAACCAAAAGAAGAAGAAGGTACGTGAAAGAGAAAGAACAATGTCAGGAATCATTCACAAGATCGGAGAGACCCTTCATGTGGGAGGGCACAAGAAAGAGGAGGAGCACAAAGGGGAGCACCATGGTGAACACAGTGAGTACAAAGGAGAGCACCATGGTGAACACAAGGACGATCACCATGGTGAATACAAAGGGGAGCACAAGCCCGAGCACCATGGAGAAGAGCACAAAGAAGGGTTCGTAGAGAAGATCAAGGACAAGCTCCACGGTGAAGGTGCTGAGGGCGAGAAGAAGAAGAAAAAGGAGAAGAAGAAGAAACACGAAGATGGCCATGGCCATGACAGCAGCAGCAGCAGTGACAGTGATTAGATATCACTGCTGCATCACCTATATATATTATATATGTTAAGCTAAGGTAAACTCTTCTTTCTGTTATCTTGTGTATGTTCTATCGATATTCTGCATGATTTTCTTCATTGGTGTTTGGAACACGATGACGAATTAGGAAATTTCTGATGTTGTTTTCTTCTATTACTTTGATCTGATTTTTCTTTTTGTCCTTGTCTGATGCAGCAGGTGTATGTGACCATAGCAGTGAGGGCTGTGACTTCTTTTCTTGCTTTCTTGTGATCTGCATTTATGAGTGGAAAAAAAAAGTGAGAGAAAACTGTGGTGTGTGGTTGGAGATTGAAGTTTTATGAATCTGTGGTTTGGTTGGTGTGTAATTAACCCCACTGCTTTGGTTGTATATTATCATATGAAATAAAAATTTCAATTATCAGTTTTAGTAAGTTATTCTGATTACACTGTCTGTTTCGTCACACCTTTTTAAGAAAAGTAAAAACATTGTAATCCACCACAATAAATCAGATCTTAAAACAAAAAGGAATCGTGTATGGTAATATTTTTCTCATTGGATAGGACCTTATAGAAATATTATAAGTTTTAATTTTCATTGGCCCAGATTATTCAACACAACTCCTTTTCTTTTATAGTCAAATTATTAAGGTTCTTAAATATATTATTTTTTATTTTTAGTTAATTTTTTATTATTATTTATTTATATTTTAGATTTAACTTATATTTTTTATTATAAACAGAGTATTATAGGTTATATTTAATATAAAAAAGATTAATCTTATATATAATTTTTATTATAATTAACATAAAATTTAAGATAAAAAATAATAATAACTAATTAAAAAGAAAACAAAGATAATCATAAACTTATTAATATATTTATAAAAATATATATATAATTTTTTCATATGTATGCATTTTTCTATAATTAAATTATATAATTTCATGAAAGAAAGCAATTACTCTTTTAAATAAGTATTCTATTCCTTTTCACTACCAATTCAATGCTTTAATTTTTTTTTTTAAATAGACACCATGAATTTTAAATATGCCTCCTGTTGAACATAGACCTACAAATATTTTAATTTTACCTTAATTGTTTCTTTAAATTTATCACATTTTCAAAGATAGTTCGTATATTAAATAGGGGTGAAATTAAACATTATAACCAAGAACTCAGGTGTTTATTTATTTTAATTTCAACTATTTTTATTTTTTATGAAAAATTTATCTAAACATTAAAATTTAATAAACTAAGAATTAAAAATGATATATATATATATATATATATATATATATATATATATATATATATATATATATATATATATATATATATATATATATATATATAAGAACTCCGTTATCTCTCCCTTTTATATTTTTCTAAATACATGTTCACATTGTATTTTAAATACGAAAATGAGTTGTAACGAAAATAATGAACTATTAATATTTAAGATGAATTAGAATTTTTTTCAGTGAGCACTCTAATTGTACGTAATTTGACAAATTACCTAAGAAAAAGACATTTTCTTTAAAGATCAAAAGAAATGCTCAAATATAAAGATAAATCATATGAAAGTTAATGTTTATGCAATTGATATTCCTTAAAAGAAAATCGAATGGGTAAATTTTACGAAAGTTTAATACTCTCCACCCTAAGAAGGAAAGTGTACATCAATTGTAATTTAAAAATAATAATTAACTTATTTAATCTTACTTTTTCTGAACTTTTGTAATTTACGGAACACAACTAACCAAATAAAACATAAATGTTTGTGATCCAACACTGATTAACAGTGAAGGTAATTTCTTAGAAAATATTTATTAAATGAAAAAGAATAAAATACTTAAAAATTTAATAGAATTATTTGTATACCTTAACCGTATATCAACACTATAAATAGCTATTTTAATTAATATCAATTAAGGAATTAATAGTTGACGATCAGATCTAATTTAAAAATAAAAATAGTTAGAGTAAAATGGCTTATGTCTTTATTATAAAGTAATTTATTTATTGATAAATATAAAATTAAAGATAAATATCATTTTTATCTGATTTATTTTTTTTAATTGTAAAGTAGTAATAATATAATAAAATAGTAATAAAAAGTAAAAGAAGAAAAGGTAAGGGATGTTACATCTATCATTTTTTTCCTCTCTCGTGAGCTTCTGATCTCTTCCTTTTCTTTTACTTTGCAACTCCAATTTTCATCATTTTTTGAAAATGATCACACCACTCTTAAATATATAATATTTTCAACCGATCACATTTTAAAACAAAAATAAATTTCTATTTATTTTATAGAGTTGTTCTTTCCTAGTTTTCATATTATTTTAATCATCAATCTTAGAAACAATTGAGAGAAGTCATTCTCTTAATCTAATTTATCATATACTAAAATTGTATCTTTGTTTGAACACTTTGCACTAGGTTTCTAGTTGGGTTAAATATGTTTTTAGTCCCTAAATTACTACTGACCGTTTCTGGTTTTCGTCCCTCTTTCAAAGTAAGGTACAATTTAGTCCTCATTCTTTTTGAAACGTTCGTTCTAGTCCTCGGAACTTTAGTTTTAGCCCTCATTTTGTTGCTAAGGACCAAATTTTTAAACAGTGTTAGTTTTCGAGGACTAAAACAAACGTTTTCGAAAAGAATGAGGATCAAATTGTACCTTACTTTATTGAGTTATTTTCTTCGTTGTGTTGATTGGAGTATTTGTAATGTATTTATTATAAAAAAATGGGAATTGGTAAAATAGATGATTTATGTTTGCCATGTTTCAAATTGGTTCATTGGTGTAATGAGATATTTTTGAAAAAGAACGAGCCTATATAGCATAAGAAAACTTTAAAATAACTTAGACATACCTAGTGAATCAATTATAAACACACTAAAACTCTTATATATTTGTTATAGCGCTAAGCGATACCATAGAATCGCTAGGCACCAAGTGGAGAGCTCAAATTAGTGAGCTCCATATTTCCACGATGTTGAGAGGTACCCAAAGACCGTTAGACGCTCCAAAGTCAGTGGTTTTAGTAATCTAGAATGTTGGGAGCCACTTTGGGACCATTGAACGCTCACAAGTTAGTGAGCTCCAGGGATTCTGGTGTTGGGCGCCAAGTTTCTAGTGCTAAGGGCAAGGATTTGGGCACCAACATGATTTTATTACTGAGCTACCTCGATAAAATCATGATTCAAGCTTTGTTAATAGTTGGATCAAACTTAAATTTTGACAACTAGTATAAAACACATGATTTTGCACTTTAGTCGTTGAGATCTTTGATTTGAGGTCTATGGTTAGATAAATGATTTTCGCAATTTTGATATTATTAATGAAAATATTGTAATTGAATATATACTAATGCAATAGAAAATAAATGATGAATTATTAACATGTAATTCGAAATCAACAGTAAGTGAAGTGAGAGCAGTTTGAATCTCAGTGGGAGAAGGAACGACTCAAAAAAGGGTTTTATGGTAATCTGCACAATCTTAAGAGTTGTTTCTTGCTTTCTTCATAATTTCTTTCTTCCTTAAAAAGTTCCTCAGCTCTAAATCGTAAGATTGCATACAACTCATTCTGCCATTTCAAAAAGCAAATTATTGGTATAATAATTGTGCATGGACGAAGGGAAGAGGTTGGAGCGGTGCACAAAGCTGAAATCTAGGGTTTGGGGCTTTGAGGAAGGGATGACAGAGCCAAGAGTTTGCGAGGAAGAAGGAGAATGAGGAAGAACGGGTTGCGACAATTGCAGATGCAGGTTCGCGAGTCTGTGGTTAGGGACTCTGTTTTTTTATGAGATGTTGGTGTTGCGACACTTTTTCCGATGAAAGAAGGAGAGAGGAGGTTTGATGGAGGGAGGGAGAAAATAACTTTCTTCCTGGGCATCGTTGGTGTTGAGGATAAAAAGAAGTGGAGGTGGCGATGATTTTGGAGAGAGAGAGAGTTTCTAAGTTTACAGCATGACACACCGTTAGCCAGCTCAGTCTAATTTTAACGGCGTTGGTTTTGGAGGACGAAAAATTATAGTTTCCTTAAGGACAATGATCAAAGTGTACCAAAGTTTAAAAGAGGGACTAAAACTAAAATCGCTTGATAGTTGAGGGACTAAAAACATATTTGACCCAAATTAAAATAATGTTAAAAGATAGAAAAATATTCTAAGAATGTTTCATCAATGCCTTATGTTTGACATCTCCGTACAAGACGTATAGTTGCTGTTGTAAGAAGAAACATACCATCTGACTTCGTACCTAAAGGCTACACACCTACGCATAAGTCAATGCTATGAGTAACAGATCTTTTTCGAAGAAGTCTATATAAAGATGAGTGCATTAAAAGAAGAAAACAAAAATTGAACATCAAGATTTATTACTTGCATCGTCTAGACCTCTTCTTTGAAAAAGAAAAGTCTCTTTATAAGTTTTCAGATATTTTTTGTATTGAATTTATATCTTTTCGAAGAGAGTAATCATATATGCTTGTATTTTAAAAACATTTTGTTGGTTTTGATATTCAGAAGTGAATTCAAACATTTGTTAGTTTAACTAAGTGGAGTTAATTGGTCTAGTTAGTTGGACTAGTGTATAACCAAGAGTGGTGAAACTCATATAACTAGTTGAGTTAGTTTGTAAAACCAGGAGTGGTCAAACTCACTTATAATCTTTGAAAGATTAGTGGAACCCCTTTAGGTTGCTTAATGGAGAACTGAAGGTAGTTCAGTTTGGAGTGAACGAGTATAAAAATAAGTGTTCCTTGTGTTTTTGTTTTAAAAGCTTTCTAAATATTCTTGAAAACGTTCAAGTGTTCAACACTTTTTGCATATATTCTAATAGAAACATCTAACACTTATTTATAAAAATTATTTAAACTCTATTCAAATCTCCATTTCTAGAGTTTACTTGTGTTTCAAAATATGATTACAATTGACAAATCTAAAAAAAAAAATCAAAATCTATTAAGAGAGTAAGAGTGAAACCTGATAGTTGAAGGAGAAATGAAAAAAAAGAAAAAACAATATTGCATTCTTGCAGAGTTATCTATGCATTGAACCGCCTTTTTATCTTGTTCATCATTTTCATAAAGAAACTCACCAGTATTGATCCACATAATCTAAACTTCTTTAGAACAATTTTATGCCTAATCATTGACTGATAATATTCTATTAATGTCTTTTTTTTCTCATTTTCCTTTGAACTTTTATGTTCAACTCCTGTTAATATATTTTGATTTTTCTTTGGATTTGTCAATTGTAATCATCCCTTCTCCCATGACATTTTGAATCCTCTTAGAACTCACTTCTCCTGATATTCTCTTCTTGGGTGGTTATTGTTTGACCTTTGAATAGCCAACTTCACATAAGGCAATTACAATGAATTCAAACTTTGATTTATTTTTTCTCCTTGTGTTATTACCCTTTTTTTTTTTTGCATTTTTCATGGCTTGAATTGAAGTCAAAGATCTTAAAATGGGCAATATATTTGCTGTTAACTCATTAATGGTTTGTAGTGTTTCCTTGTTGGTCAAAATTTGTCATTTTCTTTTACCTTTCACAACTTCCAATGTCACCATATTTTGACTAGGTTTTTATTGTACTTTACTCTCTTAATATGATTAAAAACTATTATGATCACCATACATCCCTAAATAAAAACGGGCGGAACTTACAACATCCAAATCTTTTAATTTAAAATTACATTTATAAAACACCAACCTAATTTTTTTTATCTACAACGTGATTTTCTCTTTGGTCTCTTATGTTTATTTTATGAGTGTTGCTCCCTCTACCTCCACCAAATCTTCCCTCCACCATCCCATACCTAATTTGTCCTTCTAATTTTGCCTTCAACAGATGTTAACATCTGTTTTACCTTCAACGGATATTGATATCCGTTAACAGATATGATCACATCCGTAACCTAAAAATTAAAAAAAAAAACATAACGGATATGACACATTCGCTAATGGATGTGGCACATCCGTTTAACTAATAATAATATAAAAGTATAATAATAATTAATTAAATAATAATATATAAATTAAATTAATAATAATTATTTTACTAAATAAAATAAAACTAATTTATTTATAATTATGTAATAAATTTTTTTAAAAATTAAATAATATTTATATATTAATTTAAAATATAATAAATTAGTAAAAAAAACTTTCGGATGTCTCACATTCATTTATTTAATAACAAATTTTTTATAATAATTAATTAAATAATATATAAATTAAATTAATAATAATTATTTTACTAAATAAAATAAAACTAATTTATATATAATTATATAATAAATTTTTAAAAATACTAATTTATATATAATTATATAATAAATTTTTAAAAAAATTAAGTAATATTTATATATTAATTTAAAATATAATAAATTAATAAAAAAAACTTATGGATGTGACACATCCGTCCACATCCGTTTACTTAATAACAAAGTTTTTTATAATAATTAATTAAATAATAACATATAAATTAAATTAATAATAATTATTTTATTAAATAAAATAAAACTAGATTATATATAATTATATAATAAACTTTTAAAAATTAAATAATATTTATATATTTATTTAAAATATAATAAATTAATAAAAAAAAACTCAAACGGATGTGACACATCCGTGAAGAATTTTTTCTTCATCGGATGTTGACATCCGTTGAAAAAAATAAGTGAGAGTATAAGATATTTTAAATATAAAGGATAGTTTTGGAATTTAAAAAAAATGTGGTGGTGCAGGGAACAATGTGGGGTGGTGTAGGGAGTAACCTTGTTATTTTATTAATCTTTTTTCAATAAATCATCTAAAGAAATTATTTAAAACTTAATAATTTAAATTATAAATAATTGAATTATAGTACAACAATTCACCTACCGTGCGAAATACTAAATTTTACCAATAACACTCTTTATCTAGAAAAAAAGCAGATAACAACAAAATAAAAGATAGTAATTAATGAAAATTAAGAAATTGAACACCAAAAGGCTTGTGGACACAATAAATCATCCAAATAGGTTCAAAATAAACACATGCACGGATAATTGTAACTATTAGATAAATTGAATACAATTTCATAACTTCTTTCTTTGAAATTCAACTACAAATCTTGATCAGCGCATGTGCCGCAAAGTATATATTTTTTGGAAAATGTAGTCTATCTTTTCAGCTCCGAAGACAACATCATAGTGCTGTTGATTTAATTTCGTAGATTACACTAACTAATCCTTAAATATATGCCACAAAATCATATAGAAAGTTATTCTTTCAACTTTATGCAGACTCAGTTCATATTTTCATCACAAATTTTATACTATTGGTGATATTTTCTCCCTATGTCTATTCGAAAAAAATATGGAGTTAAATGTAATCTACTAATAAAACCTAAATTACCATAAATAACAAAAATTATAATATTAGTTTTACTAACCTGAATTAACTGTTGTGCTTCTCAGCTTTAGAAGTTATTGAATTTGAGCATGTAAGTAACATAAAGTTGGTTATACACTCGATTGAGCAATCCATAGTATTTTGTGTCTGCATTTCCTAAAAATGAGCAAAGAACCAAAACAACCATAAAATCCAACTGCAAACCCAATGTACATTCCAAGATAGAGTGATTCTTCATCAAATAATTTATTATTAGAGAGATCAAGAGATTCCAAATTTTTCATTTCTTTTATTGTCTTAGGTATTGTTTTAGTTAAATGATTATAAGATAAATTCAATGTTTGAACTCTAATCAACCTAAATAATTTTGAAGGAATCTCTCCAAATATCTTGTTAACTGTAAGGTCAATAATAGTTCACCTGTTCAAGTCAAGCTTACGGTTCATAAACTTGACCTTTTTAATAGAAATCAATGTTGTCATCTTTACGAGAGTGAAATGTTGCAAAATTTCCTGGTATCATTTGTGTTGTGTTATACGTCATCTGAGGGATTATCCAAAAAAAACTTATTGTGGATAAGATCCAAATGAATCAATTTAGAGAGAAGGAATAATTGAGGTGGAATATGTAAGACCTGGTTTTTAATGCCATTAAATACTCGTTGTATGGAAAACTTGTTTGAGTTAAATAAACCTATCACATTGTTTAGTCAAAAGTTTAGTATGATGGAAAAAAGGGTCTCGTGATTATAATTTAATTGATGTGAAAATTAATTAATTTTAAGAGAAATGTGAAATGAGTAAAATAAAGGTAAGTTAAATATATATGAAATGAGTATTATATCGGTGAAAGTAAGTTGGCTTAATGGTATCTGAGTGTGTTGCCTGTGCATGTGGTTGATTGGACGTAGTTTGATCCCTGACTGAAACAAAATTGTGGTTTTATTTTATCTGCTGTATTATTTTTTTGGCACAGTTTTGGTCTTCTTTTGGGCTAGGCTACGAAGCCCGTTAACCAAGAGAGAGGAGGATATCCTATTAATAAGATAACATGTAGTTAAGATGACATTCCCCAATGATGAACAGGAATATGGGCACCAAGCAAAAAAGTACGAGCACTTTCAATTAAGTGTCTATTTTTTCGTTCTACTATACCATTTTGCTGCGGTGTATGAGGACAAGTAGACTGATTTAAGATACCATGGGAACCCAAGATGGCAAAAAAGGAGGATGAAAAATACTCTTTGGCATTATCACTTCTTAATATTTTGATTGACCAAATTGATTCTTGACTTTCATTCAAAAAGAATGTAAAAAAAGCTAATAATTCAGAACGATTTTTCATAAGATAAACCCAAATACATCTTGAATATTCATCAATAAAGGTAACAAAATATCTAAAACCAAAAGAGGATATACGACTAGGTCCCCATATATCAGAATGAATGATGGAAAAACTAGAATTACATATTGATTGAGACCTTTTAGGAAAGGAAGATCTAACATGTTTTCCTAATTGACATAACTCACATTCTAAGGTTTGGAGATCACTAAGTTCAGGACACATCTTTTTTAATTTGGACAAATTAGGATGGCCAAATCGATCATGTAGCACTTTAGGATTAGGAGCAGCAACACAGGACACCCTTAGACGAGATCCAAAATGGTATAATCCGCCAACTTCATATCCTTCTCCAATCTGTCTCCCCGAACCACGCTCCTATATAACAAAAGATTTATGATCAAAGGTTATTGAACAATTTAACATTTTGTCAACTGGCTTAAGGAAATTAAATTAAAAGGACAATTAGGGACAAAAAAGACAGAGTTGAGATTGAGGGAGGGAGACAAAGAAACATGACCGACTCCTTTGGAGAAAGTTTTAGATCCGTTTGCAAGGGTTATGAAATGAGGTTTTTCTCGAAAGGAAATAGATGAAAACAAAGAGGTATTACCAGAAATGTGATCAGAAGCACCTAAGTCAATTACCCATGAATTTTGACCTTCCATAGATTGAGAAACGCAAGCTGTTGATGTACTGGGAGATTTATATGGTTGTGCCAAGCTATTAGACTTTAACCTTAAATACTCTTGATATTCATCCTCAGAAAACATAGAAGTGGAAGTTTCAGTCTTCAAAGTGGAAGTTTCAGTCTTCAAAATATTGGCGGTTTTGGAAGGGAAACCATGTAAGGAGTAGCAATTCTCTTGAGTGTGACCCATCCTTTTATAGTATGTGCATTGAGGACGTCCTCGACCTCCTCCTCTAGTGCCACATCCTCCTCTTCCTCGTGTGGCAACCATGACAGATGGTTACACTAGTTCACGCGCTTCTTGAGTTTGAGGTACCGGGACACGCAGAAGGTGAGTGGTCAATGTTTCCATGGAGGGGACCTCATGACTAATTAGAAGTTGATCTCTGAGATGATCAAAATCAAGATGTAAGGCACGAAGGATCAACACCATGTAAAATTTGTCTATTTTCTTTTTGATATCCTCTAATGGGTCCGCTTCCAAAAACATCCTGAGTTCTTCGACAACAGAATCGACTTCAGCCATGAAGGACACCATATCATGGTCTGCCATTTTAAGAGATGCAAGCTTGTTCGTAGTTTCATAGAGACGTTGAATATCGTTGGCATAAATGCTTTGGGCTTTCTTCCAAAAGGAGTGACAAGTTTTGAAAGCCCTCAAAGATACAAGAAGTTTGGGTTCCACTGATTGCCATAACAAGGCACACAACTGAAAATCTGCTTGTTTCCACTGATCAGCTTTTTCAGTAGGCACATGGCTTCCATCTCGCTCAAGGTGGTCATAATGCCCTTGGCCAAGGAACCACATTTCAACGGCAGCAGACCATGATAGATAATTTTTTTCATTTAGCTTCTCGGAGGTAATTGATGGACTTTCGGAGAAGGAAAGAGTACTGTCAGACGCCATTTCTAAAGAAGACGAATAGTACCAGCGAGGAACAAGAAAACCCTAAGGGTTTAGACGAACGAAACTGTGATAGCAATGGATGACGGTGGCCAGCGGCAGACGTTGGCCGGACGGTGACCGACGGCGGGCAGTGGCAGATGGTGGTGGGTGGCGACAGACTGTGACGCTGGACAGATATTACGAGACAGAAACCAGAGCGGGATGGACCCGCTCTGATACCAACTTGAGAATTAAACTGTAAAATAATTTTAGAGGGCTTGATTGATCCCTCTCATGATCTTCTATTTATAAGAATAAATTGATACAAAAGTATATAATAAATAGGGTAACCCTAGACAAATATAATCATGATAAATAAGGTAATCCTAGACACAATATCATTATGATAAATAGGGTAACCCTTAACACAATATAATCATGATAAATAGGGTAACTCTTGACACACTATAATGATGATAAAATAGGATAAATATCCTAACAAAAATAATGTTTGTTTACGTAATTATTTTTTATCAAATATATTCTATGATTTGATACTGTTTAGATGAGTGAAAAATATTATTGTGGTTAAAAGTTACTGTTAGACTAAGTATAAATATTCAGGGTATATTGCTTAGTGTATTCAATAAAGTTTAGTTATTAATAAACCATTACTAGTGTTGCGGCTTGCTGGTTGCTAGGTAAGTAGCGTATGAAAATGTGTAGAATGAGTTAATATTGGTTGTTGATTCATCAAGTGCACGATAATTTACTTAGAATTTCTTATGGGTGTTAGATTAATGATGTACGGGGAATGCTATCGTGAGCTAGTTTTAATGATATAATTATTAGTTAACGTTGTTAGAACGCTAAATTACATGCGGATATGATATTACTTTAAAAATTGAATGTGCTATGATGTCAAATGGTTGATTATAGGTGTTACGGTTATCATCTGAACAAAATTCTGGCATATGGTATATATTCTGTTAGTGGTACATTATACATGAATGACTATATTTTTGGACTAATGTGTTGGCAACTGGTGTTTGGTTGTTTAAACTCTGTTATCTTTGGGAAATAGTTATACGAAATCTGATAGAGAATCTTTAATTGATTTGAGTGCGTTAAGTACATTTGAAGAATTAGTCTGCATTGATAATTGATTTGAGTGCGTTAAGTACGAGTTGAATATTTAGTACGGTTTTTATGTTCAGATTGTTAAAATGGTATGGTTTTTATGTTCATATTGTTAAAATGGTATGGTTTTTTTTCTGATGAGAAAGAATGAGATGTGGTGGGGTATATTTATGGGTTGTTTTGATGGTAAAAATGGAGTTTAATTCTGAAAACTGAAGATGGAAATAGGTATGGAATTGGGTGCATTTGATGTATTAGTTGTTTGAGTGTATTTAATAAAAGTTGATTATCAATTTCTTAGTTATTGCTATTAACCACTTAATTTAGAGTCTCGTTTTTAAACTCTTAAAGAGGATAATTAAAAATTCTATGGTTTAATAGTTTATTTTGTTCTTAGTTTTGCTGAATAATGTCAATTCAGTCTCTTGTTTTAAAAGTGCTTAAAATTGGTCTTTACTTGATAAATTTTGCATCAACTTCGTCCTTTCCGTTAAATACGAAGAAACGGTGTTAACTTTTTTTTCTCTCTCCTCTGCTCCTCTCTGTAACAGGAGGCTTTTCACTTTCAGTGCATCAAATTAATTGCCAGCTTTTTAATGTCACATCACGAGTCACTCTTCTCTTCCTACACTAAAGGTACTACGTAACCAAACATATACAAAGTGGGATCCACACTTTTAATTTCATCCAAATAAGAACAATCTTTTGTAACAATCCTGTATGAACCTTCCTTCATGCAACCTTCATTCTTCTTTTCTTATTTACCAATCATTCTACTTTTCTTTTATTTTCTTCCCTTTATTTTTCTTTTATTCTTCTTAAATTCTTTCTCCCCTATCTACTAACTACATAACAAAAAATCTATATCAATTTGTCCAAGTCTGAACAAACATAATACTGTTATAATCAACTAAAAAATGTTATAAAAAATTTGTATCAATTTCTTTTTTAATTCTTGAAAAGAGAAAAAACACATCATAATAAAGCAGAAATAAGGAGCATACACCGCAATGACAACTTAGAGCTTCATGCAAAAGGAAAATTGAAGGAAGAAGAAAGAATTTGAACTAGTTTAAGTAGAGTAGTGTTTTTAATACTGATTTTCAAGAGCAATTTTTTAGGTGGGTCCTATTGCGATTTAAACCATCTTTGAAGGCTCACTTCTAGGTGAGGGTCTCACGTAATTAATGGTACAAACAAAAGGCTGCATCTCACAGAAAAGTAGAAGAGAGAGAAAGAAAAGGTTAACGCCGTTTGTGATATTTAACGGAAGGGACGATGTTGACCCAAAATTTAATGAGTGAGGATTAATTTCAAACACTTTTAAAACCAAAGATTCAATTGATATTATTTAACAAAAGTGGGGACAAAATAGGCTATTAAACCAAATTCAATTTATGGTAACTTCATATCAAATTCTACACTAACAGCAAATCATGTATAAAGTGTACATGTGATTGAATATATTAATAAAACCAAAAAAACCTATTAATAAAAATTTATAAAATTTATGTTAACCGGTTTTGGAAATCCGGTTAACAAACTTATAACATTTTGTTCTTTAATTTTAAGTTTAATAAATATTTAACTAATTTAGAATTTTATATAATTTTGTATGAATTAATATTTTAATTTATAAAATATTATTTATTAAATTAAAATAAGTAAAACATATTAAAAAAATGAAAACAACAAAACTTAAAAAATTATGTTAATAGGTTAGGAAGGTTAACAAATTTTTTAAAAATTTCTTTTTTAATTTAAAATTTAATAAATTTAATATTTTTTATATAATTTTCTATGAATTAATATTTTAATTTATAATATATTATTTAATAAATTAAAAGAAATAAAACATATTAAAAAATTAAAAACAAAAAAAGAACTTAAAAATTATGTTAAAAAATATTTAATTTTTTACTTAGTTTTGTATTAATTAATATTTTAATTTATAAAATATTATTTCTTATATTAAAATAAGTAAAAATTGTTAAAAAAATTAAAAAATATTTATTAAATTTTAAATTAAAAACAAAATTTGAAAAATATGTTCATCGCCTTTTAAAAAATAATTTTCTTAATCAATTCGAAAAATCATTTAAAGAATCAACTATTTTCGAAAAGTTGAACTCTTAACCAAGTTTTCTGTTAAGGAATTTTTATTTTAATTTTTTGTTTTGTTTTTATTTGTTTATGATTTTTATATTTTTTTCTTATATTTGTTACAAAAACTTTCTTATATCTTTTTAATAATAAAATTATAAGATATTAAAAATTAAATAAGTAATAAAAAATTTAAGTAAAATTTAAAATAAAATTTCCTTAATCGATTTTTGAAAATTGTTTAAGCAATCAAAAGGTGTTGAGAAAAAAAAGTGTGAAAGAAAAATTAAAATCTTATTTAGAATTTTGGAAGTACAAAAAGAAAGAAGAAATACGTGGGGAAAGAACTCAATTTGGTGCCTATTATATTTTTTTAGGTTTTTTTATACTTTCTCGAAGACCATTAGAAATATTGTAGTTATGCACGTGCATTATACAACAAAATCAAATTTAAAATCTGCACAATAATTAATTGTATATCTTTTTATTTTTTATCCAAAATCAAATTTAAAATCTGAACAATAATTAATTGTATATCTTTTTATTTTTATCCAGTATACTCTCTGTCATGTTTTGTTTTTTATTTCAAAAGCCCAATTTATAATTATTTAATTCTTTTAATGTTATAATTAGTTTACAATATTTGGGTATATATATATATATATATATATATATATATATATATATATATATAATCATTGTTTTCTATTACTTAATAATTGAAGTTTTTTACTGTGTTACTTATTGTTGATTTTTTTATCACGTAAATTTGAGGATAAATTTATATTAACAATTGAAATTTGTTATTAAAATATATAGTTTTAACACTTTTAACATGTTTAATCTTTTTTTTTATTTCAAGCTTAATTTATAATTATTTAGTTTGGGTGATTTTGGGTTAATGTTTTGTAATAACTTGGTTTTTGGCATTTTGGTGATATCGGTTTGTATGTTAGAAATTTGCTTTTGAATTAAATATTTTTTTTTTGAATTAGCACACAAATTAAATGGAGTGAGGATAAATATTTACCTAAATTGGAGGGGATAGGAGAGATAGGAAAAAAAGAAAAAAAAAACATAGAGAACAGTAATTTATGAAATAAAATAAGAGAAAAATATATTGGGTTAAGAGTAAGTGTTAAATTTTTGTCTATTTGAGAATTGAATAGAAATTTCTCTTCTTGTAGTTTGACTTGATTATGTGTAATGGCTACTCTATAATTTATTTGTTTATATGTTTTGTTAGTTATTCAAAGTATTTTGGATGTAGAACATTTTGATTATTTATATTATAATTTAAATTATATTTAAATATAGTTATGGAGTGAATCTTAGTAATTATTTGAGAGCTTAAAATCTGATAATAATAGAATTTGTTAGTAACTGGGTCGAAGTTGGATGAATGCACATCATCTTAGTGAAAAGACTATTAAAAGAGATTGTTATATTCTTACAATATGTTCAAGAACATGTAAGACTGGTGTGTGGGACATACCATTGTCTTTATGTTTGTTTGAATCAAATACGTCAAATTATGACTAAATGTGAGATATCAATTAATTCTTAAGTTAATTATTTTATTTACAAGTTATATGATATGAATTTTCCTTTCTTTTATTATAGTGCAATAGACATATTAGTTCATGTGGGTACTAGATGATTTATTGGATCAAAGCTATCATCAAAGTAGAAATTTATGATAATTGGACAACGGTAAGCATTTATAACTAATGCACAAATTCTTCGAATTTAGGTACACCACTACATAAAAACATTGTTTATTTTAGGTGTTCAATGATCCATCGCCAATATTGAAGAAGACCATCGCCGATATAACACATGAATGAACAAGTTGTCTTCTTCAACATTTTGATTAGATTTTGATTAGGTGTTGTTTATGTTTTGTTTAGGTTATCTTTATACTTAAAAGTTTAAGTTAGACTTTCTCTAGACTACAAATTTTAAGTTAGACATCTTATTTTTTATTTTGATTTTGAAACTTTTTATTATGTACTTGAATTCAACAATTGGAAATGTATATTTTGTTCTAGAAAAGTAGTTGTATTTTAGGTTTTGGTTTAATAATTAAACAAATAAAATTAGAAAAAAAAAGTAGCAAATTTAAGTCTCTTATGGTAATAAGAGACTTAAATTCGTTGTTATTTTTTATTTACAATTGTACGAAGATCTAAGTCTCTTAGACAATAAGAAACCTAAATTTTAAAGATGTTCGTCAATAAGAGACATAAAATTTAAATTTGTCGAATCTAAATCTATCAGACTTAAAAAAAATCTGAAATAATATACTTAAAAAGTTTATGAAAGTATTAATTGTCTTGTGCTTTTACCTTTCACAACTTCCATTGTCACCATGTTTTGACTAGGTTACTTTACTCTTTTAATCTTATTAAAACTATTACGATGATCACTGTACATCTCCAAAATCGAGTGAAACTTACAACATCTAACTCGATCAAGCATCTCTTAAAGTCTATGTTTGAGAAAAGTCAATCATTCTGAAATAAAAGAATTGTTGGAAGAAAATTTTAATGAATAAACCAGCAATATAATTATTGGAGGAAATGAATTATAAAATAGAAATAGCCACGAGAATGTTTTCGTTTAAAGAAAAATGGTTGCACACATTTGAAATGGTTAAATAAAATACAAAGTAGAACTTATTATAAGTTTATATTTTTTGAAAATTGAAAATGTGATATAAACATTATGAAGAATACATATTAAATACTTTATAACCTAAAAATTACATTTATAAAACATCAACATCTTTTTTTATGATCATACAATCTCTTACTTTATCTACAGTTTGATTTTCTCTCTTTGGTCTGTTTATTTTTATAATATTTTTCCATAAATCATCTAAAGCAGTATTTAAAACTTAATAATTTTAAGTTATAAATAATTGAATTATAGAACAACCATTCACCTACACTACAAACTTTGCCAATAACACTCCATTTTAATGAGGCTATACAATAATGTTCATGATGAACCCTAATTTCATTATCGAGAGAAAAACAGATAACAACAAAATAAAAGATAGTAATTAACGAAAATTCAGAAATTGAAAAAACGCTTGTGGATACAATAGTTGGACGGAAGCTCTTCATAGCATTATTTAGAAACTAGAGCTAAGCTGCAAATTATCCCTCCACTTCATTCCCATTTCAAATATCATCTACATTTCCAGCCTACTTCCATTGGAGATACAGTGTTTAACTTCAATTTTCGAACAAAAAACATCCAAATAGGTTCAAAATAAACACATGCATGGATAATTGTAACTATTAGATAAACTGAAAACAATTTCATAAGTTTTTCCTTAGATAATTTTAGTCCATCTTTTGAGCCCAACATCATAGTACTCTTGATTTTATTTAGTAGATTAATTACACTAACTAATCTTTAAATATATACCACAAAATCATATAGAAAGTTATTCTTTCAACTTTATTGATGGGTGATACTTTTTCACAATTTGTATTTTCTTCAAAAAAAAAAAAACAAGATCTATTCGAGACGATTATGTATAAACAAGGATCTAAAAAATTATTAAACCTTATATTAACTATGTAATCATGTTGGTGCTTTAATTATGTAACATCATCCTCATTTATGTTTGACTTAAAATTGATGACTCAAGCATGAGTTTTGTATACCCTACCCTTGTAGTTGTTTGCCACTTGGTTAAAGCTAAAACAAATCCATGTTATATGAATCTAAAATGTAGGAAGTTTTGGATAGACTAGAGAGACTTTCCTTTGTTCAATGGGTCAAGTATATTTCACTCTATTATTAATTGAGAATAGTTTAGTCCTTCATTGTTGAATATTGAATAGGGAATCAGCTTGTAAAATATCATAAGACGAAAGATTGAACTAAAGGAAAGATGGAATCAAAACCTATATGAATTAAAGGTAGACCAATTGAGCAATGAATTTCATTAGAAAGTACACATTGTAGAGTCAATTTCATTATTGTACAACTCATTTTGAGCTATAGAACTAATTTTGTTGATGAATTTTAACTCACCTTTGTGTGACTAAACATTTTTTGTTTTGGCTTGTCACAGAACATGGCCAAAGTTCCTAACCATTGTGGGTGGATGTATGATCATTGTTATAGCGGTATAAGAGGTTTAAAGGAAACTTTTGTCCAATGAGTTGAAGATTTTGTGCAGATGGCTCGATAGTATAAATATTATGCTCTTGATGGAGGGATTCAATGTTCATGCATGAAGTGCAAATCTACACGAATTTTGAAAGATGACATCATCAAATTTCACATATACCAAAAATGTTTCATGCCAAATTAATAGATTTGGACATTTCATGGTGAAGAAATATCTTTTACCTCAACTGCTCACGATAATTGGCAGGCTTCAGGTTCGAACACTTTTGTACGTACATATGACATACATCAATTTATGCATATGCAAGAGATAGTCAACCATGCTCTTAGTCGACATGCTGAACAAGAAGCGTACGGTAGTTTTGATGAAAAGTCTCCAAATGAAATGACTCAAAGGTTTTATAATTTATTGGCACAGGCAAATCAACCCGTATTTGAAGGGTTAACTGAGTCAAAATGGTCAGTGTGCATTAAACTCATGACTTGTAAATCTAATTGGAATGTTCCCAATCAAGCCTTGAACTTTATTTCAAAACTCGTTTTAGATTTGACACCACCAAACAATTCTTTGTTGAAGAATTATTATGAAGCCAAAAGATGTGTTTCAAAGTTGGGATTGAAAGCAAGATTGATTGTTGTGTAAATAGATGTATGTTTTTCTTTGACAACGACAATGGAAAAAATGATGCATCCTTGGTCGAATGCAAGTTCTGTGGGCATCCTCAATTTCAGACAATGCATGCAGGTCGAAGGCAAGTTCGTTGATGAAAGGTCTCAGATGACCCATATAAGCAAACACTTTTAATGTTATTTTTGTTTTTAACTTTGTGCCTTGTTGTACTATATCATTTACTAATACTTTATGATCGTGTTTAACAGGAACAGTTCTCCACTAGACTTTCACAAGTAAGATCCGACCATGGGTCACGTCCTTAGTCATCCCAACAATGTAATGATGATGATGACTTGCTTAGGTCACAATGTTGGATTGATGTTGTTGGTGGGAAGAAAACAGGATGAATCTATGGGGAAGGACAATTGGTTGCAAATTACAATGTAGAACGAGGTTGTCTAAAGCACCAACCATCTTCATCCAGAGTCTTGAAGAAGTTGTTGTAGTCCTAACGTAGAACCTTAAAACATGTGACCGGGAATACAATGAATTGAGAGAAGAGTTTATCAATTTCAAACAACTGGTCATGAGATTGCTTCCCGAGTCTGCACACCACACTTCCGGCCTAGCTACGACCGTCTTAGCCACAACCTACACCAATTTAGCCCACACTAGTCGATTCAACTTTAGAGCCTCAAAACGATCAACAAGAAGAGGACAATGAGGACGATGAATATTTAGATTATTAGTTTTATGGCTATAAACATTACTTAGATTATTAATTTTTATGGTTAAGAACATTTACTTCTTTAAAGCCCACAAAACAAATTTACATGATGCTTATACTTTTTATAAACATAATTAGTTTCTTTATCCACATGTTTATCTATTCACATTGCTTATATATTTACATGATTCATAAATGGAGTTACATATATTACTTGGATGAAGTTTATATTGCTTGGAGTTCTATTCGTTGGAGTTTATATTGTTTGGTTATTGAATGCAGGTCTGATTAATTCTATTGTGAGGATTGGTAAACCACTAATACAATATGCACTGGAATTTGCTGCGAATGTACCGACAAATTTACCGAAGGATATATCCTTTGTTAGTTATCGACGAAACGTCTTTCGGTAATTACCAACGATTGATATCCGTCAGTAATGATTACCGATATCGATACTACCGATGGAAAATAGGCCATCGATAATCCGTCCGTAAACATATATTACCGACGGATCATGATAGTTACCGACAGATGAAGACTGTCGATAATGCCAGCTTTTTTAGTAATGTAATACTAGTCTAGATATTAAAGACTCAAAACTCAGTAAACTAAAATTCACTATAAAACACTCAATTTAACATATTTACTATAAAATTTAGAATGTTATGAGAAGGAATGAAAAAGACTTAAAGACGGGAAATAAAGACAACAAAGTTCCCAAAAAAAGTAGTGCTTATAGGCCCTAAAACTAAACCTAATTTGATGGTCATTAGACAAATCTGCGACAAAGACAAGCAACAAAAAGAAAATGAAGAATATGTCAGAGAAGACGGAGATCAGTAGAGTAGGATCGCTCCACTCTAATACTAACTTAAAATTAAAAAAGAGAAAAATATGATATGATAAAAAAATAAAAGATAAAATAAAAAGTACACTAGATACAAAAGTAAGTACAATTCATAAGTAAAAGAGAGGAAATAGTTTATCCAAATTTAATACTTATTCTAACAACAGTAATAAATGATAGTTTATTAAACTAACATCATAATGTTGCTTTCATATTTTTAAGTATCAATTATAATTCCAAGAGTCCATTTTTCTAAAACAAATTAATTACATAATTAACAATATTAAAAGTTATAAGACAAAATCACACCTATATTTTCATTTGATATACTTTTTTTTACATAGTATACTATATATATCTATAACATTTTTTTTTGGTATGCCAAATAGCACAATTATTTGAGCTTTTATCTTACGTTTTTCAATTTTAAAATTTTAATTGTGGTTTTTTTTATATGATCGCACCATTAAAAGCATTTTTCCGATAGGTAAATACTTAATCTTATTTTTTTTTATATATTTTCCTTTTTAATTTACAATTTTTTTCGTTTGTTCCTGTTCCCCTAATCAAACAGAAGATTAGCTTTGGGGCAGTGGGCTTGACTTTTTGCCCACAAGAACCGCCAAAAAGACATTAGTGGTTTTGTTGGATCGTATGGTAGGCGTTTTATCGTCATTCAACGCAAGCTATTACACTTTTTCTTTTCATATTACGTTTTAGATATTCTTCCATAATTCAAATAAAAAACCACGGTCGCAGTGATTTATATGATAGAATTATATTCTTAAAATCCTATTAAAATATATAACAGTGATACTTTGACACAACAAACGACAAATTACTTTCATTTAACACGGTTAAATAATAATATTTTGATTATAACTATATTATTTTTTAATTTAAAATCAAAATATATATTATTATTAGTGTCAAATGTTTTTATTGCGTGTCAAACTAACTTTTTCCTAAAATATATTTCTTAAAACCATTAATGTAAAATTAACTGCTAAACATATACGTTTATGTCGTTGATTATTATACATAAAAATAAAATGTAATGAAATTAATTAATTTAGAATTTATTTATATATATAAAGAGAGAGAAATCAGCGGCAAAACGCAGCAGAACAGAAGAAACCACTGTTTTATCTTTGGGTTTTCCGAAACCGAGTCACATAAAACATGAGCCAACAGAAACAAGAAGAGTGACTCTGTTTATAAAGATTTTCACATCTTTCTCGATCTCAGACCCATCAAAATCAATTTCAGCTTCAACATAGACATTCATCTGAATTTCGAATCTCAATGGCTTCGCTGGTGCTTCTTTTTTCAGAGCTCGTTCGGAATCACGAGTGGGATGCTGCAGCTCTGTTAGCAGCATACCCTACTCCCAATTTCACCATAACATCATCATCATCATCTTCTTGTGCTGTTGCTGCAAAAACAACACTCAAGGATGAAGGCTTTCTGCAGAAGAAAACCAAAGAACCTGTGATCGAAAACCCTCTGGAGTCGATGGTGTGTGTGGATCTTGTATGGCCTTGAATCTTCGTTGGTTACTCTCTCACATTGTAAATGAGAAAAGTCTCTTTTTCTTTTACTTTCATTATAACAAACTAATTTGCTCTGATGTAAAATACCATTTTGGTCTCTCTTTGTTCTTCATTTGTATTATTTCTATTTGCCGTGGCGAGGCCGATGAAACTTCCGGTAACTTTGTCCACCAGTTTAAGTTTACTCGTAATATTAGGTTTTTTCCTATTTGCTAAGATTTTTCTTATAAATATCTTGTAATATTTTGTAAAATTTACATTTAAATTAAAAAAAAAACACTTTCTTAAGAATTTTTGCAAAAGAAATTTCAGAAAATATGAAAACTCTGATAAAGAACAAGAACGTTGGGTTTTGTTGATCTTTTGAATCTCTTATACACCGACTTCGTAACTATACTCCATGACAAGGAAAGAATAAGGAATTTTTAATATTACTTTTCTGTGGGTTGAGATTTCGTTTTAGAAGATGATGCAGTGTAACAGCACACCGGTACCACCACTGCACCTTTAATGCGTTAGTTACCACATTACGACCCAATCACTGTAACTTTAACGCGTTAGTTACCACATTACGACCCAACGTCCATTGGAGTATTTCGTGAAAGGAAAATGGTAGTTGAACATTTGACAACAATTTGACAACATCACATGTCGCGAAATGATTGGCTTAATTTTTAAATGGAACTGGCTTGTCTAAGAGGGCGTTTTTGAAAAGAAACAATATTAAGAAACCCTTTTAGGTAGATTGGGTCTTATTCTTTCAAAGTTTAACACATTTGTGAACTCGGTCTCCGTTCTTTGTCACTCTTTCGATTCTCCCGTGTGAGTCTTCTTCTTTCAAAGTTTTGCACTTTTGCGAAGTCGGTCTCCGTTCTCTGCCACTCTTTCGAATCTCCTGTTTGAGTCTTCTTCTTTCAAAGTTAAGCACTTTTGCGAAGTCGCTCTTCGCTCTCCGCTCTCTTGAGAATCTTCGCCAGTCTTTTTCGACTGTCAAAGATTATTCAGAAACACCCGTATTGTGTTTTCGCATTGTCTGAGTTCTATCATTTCCCCCTATTTGAAGTTTCGTCGGTGGCGACGTTTTGGTATTTCGTACACACTGGCGAGGTGGAAGTTGGTTTTCCGCACACACCGGCGAGACATGAATTACTATATTGCTACTTTACTATTGTAATGTTTTTAATACTCAAGTGCTTTATGGAAATTTAAAGTTCTCATCATGAATGTATACATCAACCTTTTGCGGATGATTGTTGATAAATACGTACTTGAATAAATCAAGTTCTCTAATAGACTTTTGAACAAAAAAATCGACTATAAAACATTATTACTTTTGTGAATATTGGGATGCCCAAACATGACTTTCCAGCCTCTACTCACACTTAAACACTAAAATCAAGTGAAAACCAGTGGATTTAAGCCAAAAAATTAAAAATTTTGACTATAGTCACTTAGGTTACCACAACTGACTCCTCCAGTACAGTTTCTGTACAAATCCTAGATTTTGTTCGTGTAATCGTTTACCAAGCATCTGTAAACGATTACAAGTGATTTTTTGGTGCAGAAGTTTCAAGACTTCATCTAAGTTGTTCATCTCATAAACATTGTTCATTTCCTCAATCATGGGTGCCCAAACATGACTTTCCAGTCTATACTCAGACTTAAACACTAAAATCAAGTAAAACCAGTTGATTTATGCCAAAAAATTAAAAATTTTGACTATGGTCACCTAGGTTACCACAACTGACTCCTCCAGTACAAGTTTCTGTACAAATCTTGGATTTTGTTCGTGTAATCGTTTACCAAGCATCTGTAAACGATTACAAATGTATTTTTTGGTGCAGAAGTTTCAAGACTTCATCTAAATTGTTCATCTCACAAACATTGTTCCTTTCCTCAATCATGCGGTGCCCAAACATGACTTTCCAGCCTCTACTCACACTTAAACACTAAAATCAAGTGAAAATCAGTGGATTTATGCCAAAAAATTAAAAATTTTGACTATGGTCACCTAGGTTGCCACAACTGACTCCTCTAGTACAAGTTTCTGTACAAATCCTGGATTTTGTTCGTGTAATCGTTTACCAAGCATCTGTAAACGATTAAGTGTATTTTTTGGTGCAGAAATTTCAAGACTTCATCTAAGTTGTTCATCTCATAAACATTGTTCATTTCCTCAATCATGGGGTGCCCAAACATTTTTCTATTCGTGAAACAAACATATATATATATATATATATATATATATATATATATATATATATATACACACACACACCTCTTTAGGCTATGTTCATTTGGACCGAATGTATTATTTGAGGTGATTTACGAGAAAGGAATTGTGAAATTTACCGTGTTTGTTTTGAAGGATTTAAAAGCAAGTAATTTAGAGGATTTGAGGAATTGGAGAAAAAGTGAATCCTCGCATGGTAGGTTGGATTTGCGATGATTGCGAGTAAAATTACCAAATGCCCATGAAGAGCAAACAATCATACGTTCATCCATACTCGTAGCCATTGAAGTGGATCTTTGTGGTCTCCGTTAATGTGAACATTGAAGAGGTTGAAGAGGTTGAAGATGAAAGGTTGTCTTGTGATGGAGGTTGCAAGCGAAGTGGAAGAGGAGGATGTTGTGGGAACCGCGATTCCACTTGGAGATGTATTCGGTTACGCGACCTTTATTTGATTCAACAAAGGTATTCGATTACAACCTCTTGTATGCAGTTTTACTATGTGGTATTCGGTTCCACCGTGTGGTATTCGATTCCCACGTGCGTTAATAATAATATATAATAACAACAACAATAATAACAATAATAATAATAATAATAATAATAATAATAATAAATACTAATAATAATAATAATAATAATAATACTAATACTACTACTAATAATAATAATACAATTTTTTCATGTTAAAAAATAATTTTTATTTTTTTTCCTTATAATAATATTTACAAATATAAATAATATTAACAATTATCATTTTTTGTTACTTATACTAGTAAAGGTATTTTGGTAATATTTAAATTCTACCAATTAAACTATTTTCACAAACTTTAGTTCTGAATCTATTCTCACCCACCCAGTTCAAAAACAACGTACAACGTCGAATATTTTTGGCCTTTCACGTCCAATTCGAGAACGACGTCATATCAGAAGACGTTAAATTGACGTCGAATTTAAAAATTTTGACGTTAATTTAACGTCAAATTGTGTCAATATACGACGTTAATTGAACGTCGAATTTTGTCAATATACGACGTTAATCAATGTTTTTTTTAATTAATTGTAATCATTTTTTACAACTCTACGAGACCTTAAAAGCAGAACTATAAACAGTAATATAGGATTAACAACAAATAACAATAACAAACAATAAACAAGTTCAATCAAGCAACAACCAAGTTCAATCAAACAACAACAAACAAGTTCAACCAAACAACAACAAACAAGTTAAACAAAAAAAAACAACAAACAAGTTCAACAAATAAGTTCTTCAAAACAAAAACAAAAACGAAAACTAACCTTTAGAAGGTGGGTTCATCGGAATAAAGTATTGCCACCAGCGAGAGAGAAAGCAGAATGCACTTATGAAGGACAAGAACACGAAAAAAAATTGGTGAAAACAAACGAAAATCATAGTTAAAGTAGTTAATTAACATGCATTTGTATCAAATGAAAGAAAGATTACATGTGATGGTCGTCAAATTTCGTTTGAAAAAAGTTTGAGTAGAGAAGAGGGTCTCGCGCGCTAAGATATAGTGAATGAATTTTCAATCCTCCACTCAATTTTTTATTGAATTCACTAACCTTTTGACGTCTAACGCTGAGACATTCAACATTTTATATCCTTTTACGTCGAATTATAATTCTAAACGACATTTAATAATTGCATTTAACATTACATATTATTACTTCATCTCATACCATTTACTTTATTTTAGGTTATGAAATGAAACAATAAACTATTTAAGAAAAATTGTCAGTTATGAGGTCAAAATTCTCACATGCAGTTTTGTGGATAGATCAAATACAGCGAGAAAAGTGGACTCCAACATTTGATGTAGGTAAGAGGTGTATACATATGAACTAATGTTGCTAAAAGTATGAACTTTATTTTAAAGGGAACATTTTCGTTACCAATTGCCACTCTTGTTAAAATGATATTTGAAAGAACAAATATTAGTTCGTTAAATGAAGAATAAAGACATATTGCTTGTTGCGAGAAAGACATTAATACCTTAAAGATATCACAACATTATTCAAGAAAAATGAACAAAGATTGATCATGTACAATTATATGATCGATAAGGCTTTGTGTATGATGCTCAGGTGATAGTGACTCCCCAACTACGTCGACAACCAATGTCATACATGGTTAAATGACATGTGAAATTATTATGGGGAGTTTCAAGCTCTAAGATCGTCATGTCCTCATGTTATTGTTGTTTATTCTTTTTGTCACTTATAACTGGGACCATTTATTGACCATGTGTATAATTTACAAAACATTTACAAGTCTTACAAGCTTCAATTTTATCTTGTCTAAAATCAGGATTATTGGTTTATCTATACAAGTTCCAACATTATTCTAGACCATCAAATGCATCATAAAATATCAGAAAGACCAATTGCTACTCGTATCCATAATAAAATGGATCAATTAAGTCAAAGTAAGAAAAAAAATGTTTTTATTATTGTAACAAAAGTCACAATCGAGAAAATTGTCTATATAAGCAAGGATGTATCATTTTGTAATTTTTGTTTCCCCATTTTATTAATTTATTTTTTATTATTTCAAAATTATAAAATTTATTATAGTCTTATTATATTAAAATTTTCAGTTATACATTCTATTAATACAAATGACTACATTCAACTAAATTAATTAAAATCTCCAAAATAAAATTACAACATTATATTATAAGAAAGTATTTGTTAAAAATATTCAATTAAATCAAATTTTAAATATCAAATCATTTTATAAAAATAAAAAATTAATATTATTTTTATAAAATTTTAAACATAAAAATATCAAAGAAAAAATGTGCTAGGTGCACAACTTTAGCAAAAAAAAATTTAAAAATGAAAATCATGAAAATAAGCATCACTTCATAGAAAAAAATAGCTTATACTAAAATTGTTATCGTGAGCATGATGGCAAAAAATATAAGCAAGCACGACTTTACAATAAAAAGTAAAAGAAAAATATCATATGAAAATGAAGTCGTGTTAGTGAACACCATCTCAATTATGATAAAAAAATTTCTTCCAAACAAAAATCTTGACACATAATATGATTTTACTAAAAAAAATTCAAATAAACTGAAGTCTGCAATCCTATACAACTTAGATAAACACATTTACAATTTCATTCTTTTAAAGTTGTGCGATCTCATACAACTCCACCACTAGTAATTTTCTAAAATTTGTCTTCTTAAGTAAATGCAAATGAAAATTATTCCCTTTCACGACATACCGCATCATCACGAAGTAAGAGCAATTCCAATATCACAAAAATTATTGTACCCACAGAATGATTTTTAATAATAGTTATACACACTTAAAACTAAAAAAAAAAAAAACACTTCTAGTCCACGACGTAATAATTTTTCATTGTGGTGTAATTTTTTCAATCTCGTTGTTTTTACGAAATGTTGTCTTTTTACCATCATGTTTTTTATTGTCATTATTTTAGTTATATGTACTATTTGTATTAACCTTTTATAAATAATTAAATGTGCTTACTTTTTGTCGATTATTTATATTTATAAATTTTGAAAGTAAGAATTCAAAATTAAACTAATAATTTTATTTTTATAATAAAATAAAAAAATGTAAGTGATGTGTAAGTTCCTTGGAAAAATGTTCCATAGGTGCTGAGTTTTTTTCCCTTTTAGTTTCATATATGTTTACCCATTTTGTAATATGTCCATTAGAGAAATGATATTTTGATATAAACAATTTTTTTTATTTGATATTATCCTTTTTTACTCTTTAATTTTTTTTTTAAAATATAAAATTTTATTTTTTATGATAATTGTATCCTGATAACATGTATCAATGTAAATATTTATAAGAGTACCATTACCCTTACTATTATTGTTTATCTCGTTGTTATGATACAATTTAGTTTCCGAAGAATATTTTATTTTCCATGTATTTTCCTCGACAAGAAGATATAATCTTTGTTTCTTATAGCGTTTTGTTGCCATTCACCATAATACATTACGTCAAAACAAGCACTACTAATCAAACCAACACAGCTAACACACAGTATCACTTTCATTCTCATAACATTGAAATGGATTTTGCAGATTCCAGTTAATAGAGAGCGACGTGGTGAAGCCAAAAGTTAAACTAACTTTTAAGAAAGACAATAGATAAATTATTAAACCTTACGTGACTTTTCATCAACTATATTTGAAAAAAAAAAGACAAAAAATCATCTAACGACCTTAGCCATTCAAAAAGATGAAGGGGAAAACACTATTTTCTAGGATAATATACCACCCAAAGTTTGTATTGATGCAGAAAACAGTGTTATGAAATATATATACTAAAGTACTGCATATGTTTATCAAAATTGATCTCTTAAAGCAGAGTTAGGGGTGCATAAGCTACCTACCCAAATTATGAAATTGCTACTAACGAGGGTGTGCTTGGAAATAGCAAGAAGGAATCACATTTAGGCTGCTGATCCATCAAGTAAAAGGCAAAAAACAACAGGTAACACTAAGAGAAGAAAGCAACGTTACAGTATTTAATGGATAAACTATGTGACCTTAGGTGGCGAAGTAAACAAAACCCACCTTGATCACTCAGACTTTAACATATAAAATTTACATATTGTTCTTCACACCAGAATGTTTTTCCAAAGGGCCAAACCCAATAATGAACTAAGAGATATAATAATAAGTATTTGGAAACGCAACTTTCTCATAATACATAGAGAACAAGGAGGGGAAATAAAATAGAAAACAATGGAAAGGCATCCAGCAGCATTACAATTTTATACTCATTCTTGTGGCAACAAACATCCATATATAATACTATCACCATACGTCAGGATTCTTAATTAAAAACAAAAGTCACCATTTAAGAACAAAGTGGCCTTTACAATGATAATGACATGCAGAAAGAAGACAGAGATCGGTTATCAGGCTTTTAACTTGCACAACTGTGAGTTGTTGAATAGAGACGCCGAATAGAACAAGTCACCATTGTTTTTTACAGCACCACTTGGCACTTTCTCAGTAATTTAAGCCGGCCCTTCATACATACATACATAATCCATGCATATATACATATACCCTTTCTTTCCTATTACACCTTCCTCAAAATCCTTCACCTTCATGGCTTTTCCTTCTCCTTCAGAACAGTGATCCATCAGAAAGAGTGAGTGAGAACTGTAAAACAGAAGCATGGACAGGCTAATAAAAGTAGACCCGACGAACACTGTTTCGATAAGGATGGAGCCAGGCCAAAAATGCCATGGCAAAATCACCTTACGCAATGTTATGTACACGATGCCAGTGGCGTTCAGAATTCAACCGTTGATCAAAACGCGTTACACTGTCAAGCCTCAATCTGGGATCATATCCCCGTTAGCCTCGGTAACCGTAGAAATCCTCTACCATCTCCCACAAGGCTCCACTCTCCCTCACTCCTTCCCTCACTCCGAAGACTCCTTCCTCCTCCACAGCGTCGTGGTTCCCGGCGCCACCATCAAAGAACCCTCCTCCATGTTCGAGTCCGTTCCCTCCGATTGGTTCACGGCCAAGAAGAAACAAGTTTTCATCGACAGCGGCATCAAGATCATCTTCGTCGGCTCGCTCATTCTCGCGCAGCTAGTTCACGACGGCTCCATTGACGAAATCAGAGAAGCTCTCGAACACAGTGAAGCTTCATGGAAAGCCGTTGACTCCGTTGACTCAAACGGCGACACGCTCCTCCACGTGGCGATTTCCAAGAGCAGACCCGACCTAGTTCAATTACTCCTCGAGTTCAACGCAGACATCGAAGCAAAAGATCGTTCTGGCCTGACCCCTCTGGAAAAAGCCTGCTCTTTGGGCGAAGAACTGACCGTTGAACTTCTGTTAGCTCACAAGGCCACCACAGAGAGAACCGAAACCTCGTCTTTGGGTGCGATTCATTTGGCGGCGCGAGAAGGGCACGTGGAGGTTCTGCGGCTGCTGTTACTCAAAGGCGCGAATGTTGACTCGTTGACCAAAGACGGCGAAACCGCGCTGCACCTTGCAGTGAAGCATGGCGAGAGAGATTTCGTGAGGATGTTGCTGGCGAACGACGCGCGAACCGACGTTCGCGACTCGCGAGAGGGTGACACGTGTCTGCACGTGGCGGCGGGTGTGGGGGACGAGGAGATGGTGAAGCTGTTGCTGAAGAAAGGGGCGAACAAGGACGTGAGGAACTTCGCGAGTAGGACAGCGTACGACGTGGCGGCGGAGAACGGGCATGCGGGCGTGTTTGACGCGCTGGGGCTCGGGGACGGGCTGTGCTCGGCGGCGAGGAGGGGGGAGGTGAGGAGCATCCAGCGGCTGATCGAGGGCGGCGCGGTGGTGAACGGAAGGGACCAGCACGGGTGGACGGCGCTCCACAGGGCTTGTTTCAAGGGGAGGGTGGAGGCTGTTAGGGTTTTGTTGGAGAGAGGCAGCGACGTGGACGCGAGGGATGAGGAAGGGTACAGTGCGCTACACTGCGCGGTGGAGTCGGGGCATGCTGACGTGGCGGAGGTGCTGGTGAAGAAGGGGGCGGATGTTGAGGCGAGGACTAACAAGGGCGTGACGGCGCTGCAGATCGCGGAGGCGTTGGGTTACGTTGGGATTACGAGGGTGCTGGTTAGCGGCAGTGCGGAGAGCCTGGGACACGTGGCACGTGAAGAAGAACTTGTGGAGGTGAAGATGAAGAAGAAGAAAATGGGAAGAAGGAGGGAGCGATCGATTCGGGGGAGCTTTGATCGGTCAATGCCTTTGGCTGTGCTCTAGTTATGGTTTGTGCACAAAAATTGTAGATTTCTTCAACATCTTCTTTCCTTATTATATAATCATTCAATGCCATCAACATCACACGGGTGAATGACACTGCTATAAATCTTTTTCACTATTCTTTGTTTTTGCATGCTTAGAACTACATATTATGAATTGTAAGAATTAAATCCCACTTCTTAGGCTTCATGATCACAGAAAATTTACAAAATTCATGTATTTTCTTCAACTGAAATGTATAACTTCTAAATACATTGCCACTGTGACAAAGTTGCGTCTAGTTGCCACGACTTTATTGTATATAAATAATGAATTCCCAAAATAAAATCGTGTTTGGCCAATAGGACTATACTGTTAGTGGAGAAGTCAATTGAGACATGACTTTGATTAGTTTAATCCAATTTCCTTTTTCTTTTCGGATTTATAATAAAGTCATGTAAGAGAGAATGACTTCAAAATGACTTTAAGGTGTGGTTAAAGGTGATTTCCGTAAGAGATTTCCGTAACAAACATTTTATATATAATACAATCAGTTTTCTACAATAAACTTTCTAGAACACATGAAATGTGTTAATAAAAGAATTTTCCGAAATGAGCTTTTTTTTTCACAATGAATTCTCTCTCTTCTTTCTCTGTATCATTCTTCCTCTCTTCTTCTTTTTCTGCAGTGTGGCAATGATAGAAGCTGTGGTGATTGGTTCAATGAGAAAGAGTATCTTAATATTTGTTGTTAGTATGGGTGCATTTAATAATGGTGGGGTGCACGAGCAAAAGCCTTTAAAAGAATACTTTGATTTGTAGTTCGGCCACGAAAACAGACTGCATCTATGTTACAGAATCACTTTCATTTATTGGGCCCTGTGACATTCCGAAAAATTCATGGAAATAACATCCAAATTTTCAAACACGGTCTTAAATACTTGTTTCTAATTATCTCAAATAAATTAGAGACCAAGAATTGTACTAACATTTGCCTTTTTAAACAAGTATAAAATCTCTGCTTTACAAAAAATTCTCTCATTTTTAGCCTTCAATTTTCTCCATTTAACTTTTGGATCTAACTCTAATGCAATAAATTTTTTACATAGAAAAACGTATATAAAGTCATATTTTATTTTAAATGGATTGGCTCGTTCTAGCTACATTGCTTTTAAAAATTATTTTGTATCACTTTGTAAAAAAATCAATTTATATTTACATATATTTTTTTCTAAAATAATAAAGTCGTGCAACAACTCATACTTATAATTTTTATTTATATTTTAATTTAAAAATTATTTAAATGATGAAAATAGTATTATAATGAAAATGGTATTGAAATATTATTTTTTATTATTATTAAAATTCAAGAATTTAGTTTTAAGATATTTTACATTCATGACATTATGTATGATAGTTTTTTTCATTTCTATAGCCTTGACTCTTAAAGTCGAATTATTGAGTTTGTTACTCCTAAATGATGGAACCTTAGGTTGATTATTGGTATTTAAATGGATATATTTTATTGAGAGCTGAATAAAAGAATCGTAGATTGAATTTATTAGCATATGACTCTGACTTTTGCAATGAATATGGGAAAAGACAAAAATAGCAGGAAGATAAGAGAAGATGAAAGTCTAATATTATATGCATGTAGTAATAAACTGAAGATTTGTGCATGAAGTGGACATTTGTTGGTTGTAGTAGTAAAACGTAACACTCAGCGGTTGGTACGAAACATGAAGAAGAAAACGAGAGCATGAGAAGTAGACGATTACCAACCACGCTATGCAAATTTTTATTCAAAAGTTGGGTTGGTGATCACTTAGATACACCATGTTGTGTGGAATGTAAACCAACATTTGAAATTTTAACTTATATTTTTTCTTTCCACATACCTACTCTCGAGTCACCATTCAACTTTTTCTTGGCCTACAAGTCACAACTATTTGAAATGGAACTTCCAAATTAACCTAAGTCATGATCAATGAAATCATGGTTGGTTGCATGACATAAGCCTGCAGCACCTTGTTATTTTGGTGACTTTCTTTTTATATATATATATATATCAGGATGACAAAAAAAATTCGCGGATAAAATACGCAGTTGGCGCTTCTAAACGAGTCATGTGGATATTAAACTATCCGCTGCACATAACCTCTATCTGCAAAAAATAAAAAAAATATTAATTTTATTTTTTAAATTAAATTTAATTAAAAGTAAAATTAATTTATATTTTATTAGATTAAATTTCATTAAAATTAAATTTTAATTTATATTTAATTTATTTTATTTTATATTATATTATATATATTTTTTGTAATTTTATTTTAAAAATGTATAAAATATTTTTTAAATTTTTTTGGCATCCGCGAGTTTTAAAAAACCCGTAGGTATTTTTTAAACAGGTATCCGTGCGGATAGTGGACGAGTTACGAGTTAAATTTTTATTGTGAATCGAGTTGTGAGTAGACACTGTTCATACTCGATCTTATCCTTTATCATCCTAATTTATATAAAAATCTATATAAAAGAAAAACAAATCCATAGACAGAACAAAGGTAAAAACATTTTGACTTCACGAGAAAAGAAAAACATACTTAAGTATTCTACACAAAAAAAAAACTTAAAATCCTTAAAAAAATAAATAGTACGATGTACTTTTGTTTCTAGTGTTTGAATCAGCTTTGTAGTGTTCATTAAGTACCCCACATTAATCACAGTTTCTTTTCTTTATAGTATATTCCACCACTTTTGTTCCAAATTATAGCTTCAGGCAAATGCATGTGTTCCAACAACATTGAGATCTAAGAGTGCAAATTCTTCATCCTCCATTGAAACTTGCTTAAGAAAAAAAAAATGCACACTCTGTTACTGTAACGTGCACCAACTATTTCCCTGTAGGAGCACCTAACTACAACCAACCATATGAGTAAGAGGGTTTGTTGAACGTCCATTTTCATATTTATATTATACATCAGATTTATATTATCATTCATAGAATTATAAATTACTATATAATAAAATACAATATTGTTGTTCAAATATTGTCATAAGGATGTACTTCCACTTTACTAATCCCCTCAAAAATAAGTTATAAAATTTGTTGATTAGGCTATGATTTGGACTACTAAATTTTACTATTATTACAAGATCCTAATTTCTTTGGAAGCACTAATCAACCTAATATTTGTTTGCTAGAATTTTTCACACAAATAGCATCCTCTCATTTTTTTTCCTATATAACACAACGTACGGTTTATTTATGTATATAGCACACTTTTATTTCGTTAATTCAAGATTTGGTTTTCAAACAATAGATTTTTGAACATGTTTTTTTTACAATATAACCCTACATGTAGGTGCTGAACACTTGAATCATAAACAGGAACTACGAAGTTGTCGGCTCTGGTTACAACACCACAATTACGAATAAACACACGCTTGCTTAGCCAAGTTTGTTGTCAAGATCTAAGAAATATTGTATACAAGTCAACCAAACATTAAAATTAAGATTATCAGCCTCAGATTATTTTTGTAATGCATATTATTGAATGATTAGACCACAATTAGGTATGTCAAAAAGTAAAAATATAAATAGAGAGTACATATAAGATAGTTGAGATCTTTTTATCTAACTCAATACTGATTTGAGAGTTGGAATAAATAAGAATGAACTAGAGAATCAAGACTTAACCTTGATTTTGTAACAATTTTTATATATTAGATAAAAAAAAAGTCAAAATATGATAGTTAAAATAAATTTAGAAATCGATATTTTTAAGAATGGAATTCAGAACTATCACAACAAAAATATATTATTTATATTAATTAAACTTACCATTTGTTGTTTAGAGAAAAAGTAAATGAAAGAATGTGCTATGGGAAAATTCTTGTTTCATAACGTCTCCAATCAATTACAATCTTCCTCTCACAAATTGTGCATCTATTACGTCACCTTCCTCCATGCCTAATGCGGAATTTTATTTTTAATCTCTAGTAAAAAAAAATTTCTTTGTAAGTTTCTTTAACTCCAAGCAACTATGTCATAAAAAAAAGTACATGTTCTGTGCCTTAAAAACAAGTTCTTATGCTTTGCAAGATAGAATGGCTTTTAGTTAAAAATAATTTTTCAAGGCCAGCAAATCCATAAAAATGGGCATGAATCAAGGAAAAAAATAATATTTTTTATATTAAAATTAGATGAACGAGTATCATCATTAAGAAAACAGTACAAAATTTTTATAATTCTTACTAATAAAAATTTCACCACATATTCATCACATTAATTGTCTCATATATATATATATATATATATATATATATATATATATATATATATATATATATATATATATATATATATTTCTAAAAAACTCTACATATGTCATGTTTATTTTTTAAAAACTCTACATATGTCATGTTTATTTTTTATTTTTCTAGTAGTGAACATTCAGGATTAATGTCCCCAACTAAGTCATGGCAAGATTAACTCCACTGATCCCTAAGTATGTTATATGGAGCCTCTTTGTCCTCACACCACCTAGGTGTCATACTTTATGTAAGTGAATGAGTCAAGATAATTTGATCTTCAAAAGTCTCCTTCAATACGCTTTGGCATCCTAAGCATATTTTTCCAAAAAAAAAAAATAGTCATTGGAACTCAACCATAAATCATACTTCAAACAAGGTTCTAAAATTAATGATTTACAAGAGTTTAAGTTAGAATTGTTGCTCAATGCTCCAAAATAGAAATCTTCTTATAAGGCTTTCGAGCTAGCGCACCAATGCATCGCCCAATTCGATTGAGTGCAAAAGTTGTGTCCAATTCCATCTAGGCACCATCCGACGCCAATTGTACTAGAGCTCTCTATCAAGAATTTAAACATTTGGCCTAACTCATAGGAGGGCCGATCAACGTCAAACCCATTAGAGTTCTTTGTGAAAATTTTATTCACCCTCACTCAACGGTGGGTTTATGCGTCCAATAGTATACGCACTAGTAGGAAAAATAACAATGCAAATATAATATTTTAGCACCCAAGACAATCACTTACCTACATTTCTCAATCCTCATACATCTTTAATTGCATTAATTGTCAACAATTTTCTCCTTTCACCAAACATATTTTTTTACTAATAACAAAACATTCAAAAGTAACACATAAAAATCCACAACAGCATAACACAAAAACAATTATTTTCTTCCATCATCTCAAAAACTCAAACCAAATAAGTTATCATGTTCTCAAATTTCAATTGCATAATTTTTATTCATTTTTCTAAATTTCTACAAACTCAAACTTCAAGCATGAAAAACACAATAGTCCACCTTTGCACAACAATACATTAGTTATCATTCTCATCATCTCTTTCCAGTTTTTGCATAATAACATTTATTCACAAAAAATTTCATCATGAACTATTCTAGTTCACATTTATAGGTCATTACATAGCTCATCCACAACATTTCATTGCCTGCATTATGTTTCATCCACACTTCTCACATTCATCAATAGTCTAAATTCATCATAGTTTCGTAGCATTCATAAACAAACATTTTATCATTTAAGGTTAACGTCGTTTCTCTCTCTTCACATATTCATAGCATTAACATATTAATATCACAATTCACCAAACATTACCAAATTTCTAATCTCATTGATCAATCCACCCACACCTATATCAAAACATACTCCAAAACATAAAAATCCTAAATTTAATTTCAAAATAAAGACTCAACGGTTCAAGATAATTAACAATTCATTAAAACCAATTGTTAAGAAAAACTTCGAAGTGATTAGCTCCCTTTACCTTAATGTAGGTTCCTAAAATATAACTTTTCTTTTATTTTATCATTCTACACATGCAATATGGTTTAAACAAATATTAGAATGTAAATCTAAGATTGCAAACAGGGTAAAATATCATCTAGAAGGTAGAAAAACATAATGTAACCCAAAGAAGGCTACATGAAGAGTGAAAAACAAATTAATTTAAAGAAAAGTGGTAGAAATAAACACATACTCAAAAGAGAAAACTAATTAATTCAAAATGCTCCTTTGGAACTTCAATTTCTACATGGTGCTATTTTATTTTTGAAATGGATGAAAATAGAAGATGGATTTGAGAGTAGAATAAAAAGGAGGGAGAGTTTAAGAGAGGGAAAGTTGGAGAAACAAAAGATGAGGACGTTGTAGTTTGTTTTCTTTCTCTCTTTGACTACTTATTATATTTATCTATTAATCTTTATTTTGGGAACTTGTCAAAGTTAAGAAATATTTATTGATTAAAAGAATCTTCTTATTACTTTTATTGATGTATGTGACAAGGAGGTCTCTTGTCATCCAACATGTTTAAAAGTCACTTGTCATTTTGTAACAATCGGATCATCCTTTTATATATTAATCATAAATAATTAGATTTTTAATTCATCTTATAATGTCTAATTATATATATATATATATATATATTATCTTTAATTTTAATATTTTTTTTCTTTGATGGTTAAATAAATATTTTATTCTTACAATGTTTTTTTTAAATTTTCTATACTTTCATATAATAATAATAGTAATAATACACAATTCTACTAATAATTATTTATAATAAATATTTACTATTTCATTAAATTATAATTCCCGGTTTGATATAAGAGATTTCATATTCAAAATAAACCAATCCTTGTATTATTATTGTAAAAACCTAAAATTTAACTAAAAATAGAAGCAAACTCTTACAAATGAAACATAGATATTTTATTATTAAAATATAAAGATTATAGGAAAAACAATCAATTTTTCGAATTTTGTTTTAAAATGATCATTATTTCTCTAAAAAACAATTATTTCACTACTGTGTAAGATTCTATAAAAAAATGTAAAACACTAAAAATAGAATATAAGTATATTCTAAGAATAAAACATATTTAAATTTAAAACTATATTATAATTAAAATTCGAAAAACAAATAAATACTTTAAATATAAAATTTCTTTTTAGTTGAAACATACGAAGGATAAAGAAAATAAATTATGCAAACAAAAAATGCTTGTGTATAATGTCTTCGACAGAAGAAAAAACATATAGAAAAAGAATTTGTTTATGGGCAGCATTAAATGAGCTTATTCAATACATAAATATACTTGTATAACTAACTATCGATACGATCACCGACTGCTTGTTACTTGGAGTGGGCCCCACGTCACGTGAGTGGTGAGCACCTCAAATTGCCTAGGGTACCACCGACATTAATATGGTACCGACACCACATAATATTAAACTGCAACTGAATCTACCCACATTTCCGTCACTAATTCCATCGTATATACTTTCCCATTATATATTAACATATAAAGAATTAGCAAATATTTTATTTTATCATTATGTGACCTTAGTTTAGGGTTGATCCAACATTATCCATCATATACATATAAAATTTTATACTTTCTCAAAATTTAGTTAGAATTATTAGTGGCCGGTTATCATAATACAATTTTATTTGCTTAATTTCACAATAACTTAAATTTTTGAAGTTGTTTAATTCACGCAAGTGGTTAAAGTGGTAGATTTATACTCAACTTTTACACTGGATTGAGTAATAAGATTTTATTCTTGTTTTTCACATGAAATATCTCCAACGAATACACATGGTGTATCTTTTCTAAAAATGATAACCAACTGATTTGTATAGTAATATATTATAATTTAAGTATTTATCTTATTTTTTATTTGTCTTGAACCATATTTGATAAATTATAGAATGTAAATTACAACACTTCAATAGTTAATGTTAATAGGAAGACCATGCATATAGTGAAATAAATGAGTCGTTTACTATAGTCTCCTATAAAATTCTAGATCTAAAAAATTCTAGATCTAAAAAGGTTTACAATGATCCGTCATTAATTTTTGACTAGAGTCAATAGGATTACAATTAATATATATTGCTAATTATCCTATGCTAGAATATTATGAGCATATTTTGTAAATTAATAATACCTTTTGGTTGATTAAGTCATTTCAACATTCAAAAATTTTCACAGTCAAGATCTTTGATCTAAAAAAGTTGAATAAATGCTCTTTCAATTAATAAATTCTAGTATCATCATATTCTATAATAAGCATATCATTAACATAGATTATTACATAAACACGCTTCCTAGGAGAAAAATTGAATGTCTGCCTTAATTTATTTTAATCCAAAAATATACATAATATATTTAGCAAACCAAGCTTAGGTTGATTAATCTAGTCTATAAAAAGTAATGTAATTTACTCATTACACCATACTTCCCCTAAATAACAAATCTAGAAAGTTTCTTCGTATTATGTAAATTTTGCCCTTGAGATTGTCATATAATTAAAAGCATTTTTGTTGTCAAGATGATAAGATGTCCAATTGCAAATAACATCCATAAGAAGGAAAAGCCTAATTGTATGAAATTTGCCCAAGGGATAAAAAATATCACAATGGTTAAATCCATAAATTTTGATATATTGTTTGGTCACTAAGCAAATTTTAAAGCGGACAACTTTAGTGCTAGACTTAACTTTAACCACATAGACTCATTTATAGTATACATTTATATTTTGTATTATAAAATATATAACTTAGTGATTTATGAAATTTATATTTTATGACTTACTTTCGTATAATTTTATAATATATATGTGTGTTATGTATAAGTTTAAGAATCAAATAGAATGACATTTTATTTTAGTATTATAAAAGTATGATATTATATACTATTTAATTATTATTTGTTTAAATCAATCCAATTATAATTCGACCATTAAAATCTTGCTAGGATAATTTAACAGAGTTTAATAGCAGGTTTTGTTTTTAAAATATTTAGTTAGAGATAATACTATAAACCAACCCAAAGATTATTGTCATAACCGTCTAAAAATTTTATACATCCTTTCTTATATAGTATAAATTTTCAAGTCCCAGTTCATGACACATAACGCTATATTCCTTTATTTGAGAGGGTACATGTGGCAAATTTTCATGTTGGTAAAAAAATAAATGACCTCTTTCACGTGTTATAAATATTTTCTTATACGTTTTCTGAAAATAATTTTCTTATATAATGAAATATTAGACATAAAATATATAATATCTAATAAAATTCCTTGTGCCATGTGACACGTGTAATGGATGAAAGCATTTTCGTACCAAAAAACGAAGGAGGTTTCTTGCCACATGTACCACTGAATCAGTCAAATAAAGGCTTATGTTCTCTATCTGCAGTATTAATGTCATGTATCATGCTTGTTGCATACTGGTTTGAAATTTATACTAAAAATAAGAGAAATTCACTATTTTTTTGTGTTGACAACAATTGTTATTAAAAATATAATCCTTAGTAGTTAATTAATTACATTTGTGAACCATCTTTGTGTTTTAATTAAAATCTCAATTACTTACGTAATTAAATGTAATTAGAAATAAAAGCTGAGATACAAATACTTGGTTGGAGGTAATGACTTTTATTGTTATTAATTAATTCAAAGTGCTTGATTTTATTATTTATATTTTAAAATAAATCTTATTCTCAAATTGGAAACTTACTTTATTCAAAGAGCTATGGTGAAAAAAAAGTACATGAAAAAGAATGGTTGAATTATTTGAAACTTTTAAAGTTTCTTATTTAAAAAAAAAGAAAGAAAAACTAGTGTTTATGAAAGCCAATAAACGAGTTTTAACTTAGATGTATTGGCAAAAAAATTTCTTAAGATCAACATAGGATGAAAATAGTCAAAATTGATATATGCATTGTTAAAACATTTTCGTAAATCTTGATTTATGAAAAAAAAAGTACTTTATTTTGTTAAAGGAAAATCAACAACCCTTGCAATTTAAGATATTTAAGAAGAGAAAAAAAAATTATTTTGATATATTAAGTAGTTTTTGTTAAACACTATTATAATTCTTACAAATAATTGGTTATTTGTGCAGGGAATTTTCTGGTGATGCACCACCTAGAGACCTCTCACCTTTACAAGGTGGATGAGATTCGTACGCCTACTCAGAAAAAGGGTTGGTCTAGGATTAGGCTAAGAGAGTTGACAGCTACATGCAACTTTGATCGTAGGTTGTCCATCCACTTGAATATGTAGATCTTTAAACCCTTGGGAGAAAATAACACAAAATTCATTAGTTAGGTCTTCCTTGGTAAAAGCAAGACATTCATTATTTGTTATGATTGTGACCATGTTCCAAAGATTATGAAGAACTAGATACGACAAAGTATCATGATATGAAATCTTAACTTATAAATTTATCGTCAATATATATAATTGATATTTAACATGCCATTGAATCTTATTGTACAGGTCACATATGACGTCTTGAACATTAACGTGTTGAGGACGAAATGGATTTCATATGTTGGGGAATGATGGAATAATTTCAAGACTATGCTTACAAGTCATTATATTTATGTTTCCAAAGGTGATAAAAGCCCTTGTGAAAAGTATCAATTTCTTGATGAGAAAACATGGCAAGCCTTTAAGGAGAAGCGATTAGATCTTACCTTTCAGGCAAATTCATTTTATATGAAAGTTTAACTATTTATATTAACATATTGCTAACAGAAGTCATTCTTTATAGACTTATGTCATAAGCTAAAAGGAGAGCTACACAGGAGATTACAAAGAAAAATCACCACCCCCACAAATTGTCTCATGGGTATTATGAGAAATTGGAGCAAAAGATAATGAAAGGAGTAGTTGCCTCTAATCTTAATAGGGCCTCCGATACGAGTATCATAACTCGACCTTCTCGCCATGATATATGGAAGAGAGCTCGCTAAAGACCATAAAAGGGAATACACATATGGGGAACCAACAGGCATAGATCGGCACATTGTAAGTACCTAAATTAAAAACATATGATCTTCCATATTTGGTTAACTTAGCTTCAAATTTTTGGTTTGGGATGAGTTGTTGGAGTAGAGCAGATAGGTTACCTTCACTATAGAGGACCATGAGAACATATTGGTGGTTGCCATTGGTCATCTAGAGTATCTTGGACATGTTTGAGATACTGTAAAATTTGTTGGCATCCGTTAATTCTTTGGTCCTCCATCAAATCATCATATAAAGCCCATGTCACTAAGGAGGTCCTCAGGAGTTTTAAAGAAGAAACCAGATAGGAGATGATGAGGAGATCAATGAGATGAAAAATGAGTATGGTGATATGCAGGCTCAATTGAAGGAGTACTCTAATATGCAGCCACAATTGTTAGTAAGAGTGTGAGTAGAGTTAGTCTGTCCCTTAAGCCATCCTACGAATCCCCTTCAACCTTTTCCTCTTTGTATAATCACAAAGGGGAGTTGTGATGCTTCCCCTCGATAGTCTTCTCCCATTGTTGATGCATATAAGTTATTCAGTGATTATGCCCTACAACGCTTGGTGGCCTTAAATAATTTATCTAACTATATCGTCTAGATGTAATTTTTTGTTGAATTATATTTTTTGATATATTTTACAAATATTATTTGGTTAACTTAGGTAAAATGTATACATTAGGGTTAACCATACACCATGAAATCATCACAGTTGATATGATGAGGGTGGTGGTTTTAGACATTCAAGATGTTATTGCTTGAGCCCCTGTGCCCACTTAGGAGGTTCGAACAATGGAGCAGGCCCCTGAAAATTTTATCCTTTAGCAAGTTAGATTATCAAAACCAATTTTAAATGAGGTAATTATTTTAATTACGCACTTTGTTGTTTTTATTGGTAATTATGTACTAATCTTATATAAGTTTTTAAATATATATCAGGTTGGAGCACAAGGGGAAGAAGATGTGAATGAATCACTTCCACAACTGTCGCAATCACCATAATCGCCACAACAAATAATTCTATAATAACTTGGTGTGTTGGAAGCGAAGATCTCCCTTTCTCCTATAAAGTTACAAATGCCTCCTGAAGTCACAAACCAAACAACTTCCCTCTCTTTTTTTATATGCCAGTGGGAATGTTTTTGAAGTTATCTTTGACACTAATATGTTATGTATTTTAGTCTTATAACTTTGGTTATTGTAAGTAAATTTTTACTTTTATGAAGTATAAATATATTCAATATGTTATTCTAACATTATTCATTTTCAATGTTTAAGGTATTTATATCGATTGAAAATTCAGAGGAAAAATGATCATATTTATGGATTTATTAACCCTGTTGTCATTCAAGGATTTGAAAATAAAGGTGAAGACTTTCAAAAGAACCTCTTAGAGACCTCTTTAAAAAGGAAAAAAAAGCCTTCTTAGCACCTTATTTTCATCAATAAGTATGTTTTTTTATTAATAAAACTTTATTTGTCTAAATCTTATTTAACATATTATTTTTTGAATCTATAGGGGGTCACTAGAAATTGCTAGTAATTCTTCTTCAACAGTCTCTTGTGGTTCTCTTGTGTTGATGACACAAGAAACATCACACTTTGGCAATTAAAAGCACACTAATATAGTAAGTTTTTTGATAACTTATTTGTAATGTACACATAATTTAATTTTAGTAAGTTCCATACTATGCATCATTTCAATGTACATTTAACTTTTATAAAGTAATTGAGTTATTTGAGGTTGCAAGGAACACATATCGCCTCTAGAAAGAAGTTACAGTTCATTGTAACAATTATAAGTCGTTAATCTTTCAGACTATTGATTATAATTATATAATTTATGATTCTTTATGAATTTGACTTATAGTGCTCGTGTCAACCAGGGCACTTTGAGTGCAGAGTCATAAGACACATGCAGAAAATCATATCCATAAATGTTGTTGACTTATAGAATTTGATAACATGAACATTTTATAACTAACACATTAAGCAAATATCATTATAAGTTGACTCAAATTGTTCCTTATGTAGATATTCAATAATGCGTCTTCGATGGAGCAAGAGGTCCTAAAAGATGTTCAAGAGTAGTGAGTTGCATTTCTTTTAACTGTTTACAAATGATGTTAGATAAATATTAGATGTATTCATTATACATTGAAGTTAGGAACTATTATTTTATGAATAAATAGTAAGAAGTATATCTAGATTGTATTTTTGGATTTAATTTTATGCAAGTCTATATGTAGATTGTAGCACATACAAATTTGGTATTGAGAAAAAAATGTCACTTTTTATACTAGTTCATGCCAACACCGATATAAAAAGTGACTTTGTATACCAGTTGTAATGCTAACTGGTATAAAATTTTTGCGTTTTTTATACCAATTAAAGTCGTAAATGATATAAAAATTCTAGATCATATACAGATTTATCCCTCCCCTAACAAACTTTTTATACCGATTTTGAAACCATTGTAGAAAGTCGAATACTTTCTATAATCCCTCCTTCTAATAGGTTCAAAAAGAGTATAAAAAACTTCTTTTAAGAAAAAAAAGAGACTTTTTTGATATAGTTTTTGGATGTAATATTAATTTTTTGGTTTAATGTCTCAATAGGTCCCTATTTTTGTTCAGAATCTCAAATAGGACCATTTCTTTTTTGACATCTCAATTGGGTCCTTATTTTTATAAAATTGAATCAAATAGAACTTTTCCGTCAAATTGACCAGACAACGTTAAATAGGGCATGTTGACTGTGTAGTTTTTTGTTACGTGGCATTAAAAAGTGACTGAACTTTTTCTTTTTAATTTTTGAATTAAAAAATAGAGTTTAAAGTGAGAGCAAAGTTGGGAAAGCCCCATTTAGGAATTTAGGTCTTTTTATTTATAATTGAAAAAAAAGAAATTGATTAGGGATACAAACTTTTTTAAAGTAGAATTAAGATTAATTAATGAAATGATTTTTTTATTTAATGCTAATTTCTATTCCTAATTAGTTTCTGCATCAGATTTGGTAAGTTTAAATAAAATTAAAATTTCCTTGTTTTTTTTAATAGAGGGTCACTTTACAGAGATCCTAAACAAGGGTCTAGACTTTGGGTTCAGCTTTGAACCAAGAAACACAGTGGGTCGCGTAAGGGGCAAACCTTCCCCAATCTCGCAGGCAACCGACCTCGAGAATCATCTATGGCGCTGCGATGGCGGCAAGTGCACGACGAGGGCGTCGCCGACGGTGCAATGATGGCGCGATTCAAATAGAACCCTTCTTTCCTCTATCCTTTAGCGCTTCCTCGTAGGGAGAGAAGGGACAGGTTCAACAGAGATGGCGTGGCGGAGGTTTACTTTCTCCTCTCCGTTTTGGATCGCGGCGCAAGAGGGAGGCTTCCTCCTCCTTTTCGTTTCTGTTTCGTCTTACAGGGGGAAAGATATCTTGGCGGTGTGCGGCGTAAGGGCAGTGATGCCGTGATTTGGCGAAAGCAGCAGCAGTATCGAGTTTGGGTTTAGGGTTCCTGTTGTTCTCTGATTTTGGGGATTAGGGTTTGCTGAAATTGGGAAATTAGGGATTTATGGTATAATTGGTTTTTTATTCGAATTGAATTGGTGATTTGCGTATTGTTTCTGCGTATGGGTAGAGCATTTCTGGATTGTTTTGGGTTAGATTTCTCGTAGTAGCAGAGAGAGTGAGACTTTCTGTAATTGAATTTAATTAATTCTACTTTAAAAAAGTTTGTATCCCTAATCAATTTCTTTTTTTCAATTATAAATAAAAAGACCTAAATTCCTAAATGGGGCTTTTCCAACTTTGCCCTCACTTTAAACTCTATTTTTTAATTTAAAAAATAAAAAAAAAGTTCATCACTTTTTAATGCCACGTAACAAAAAAACTACACAATCATGCCCTATTTAACGCCATCTGATCAATTTGATGGAAATGTGATTCAATTTTACAAAAATAAGGATCCAATTGAGATGCCAAAAAAGAAAGGGTCCTATTTGAGATTCTGAACAAAATAGGGACATATTGAGACATTAAACCTATTTTTTTTAGATATATAAGTATATTCTTAATTTAAATATTAAAACAAATAAGAATTAAAATATAAATTTTTAATTATAAAGTAGTATATAATAAAATTTATAATTTATGATAATTATCTTAATTTTAAATTGATAAAATGTATGAAAAATGGAAAAAAGTTATAGTAAAATATGAAAGAAAAAAAATTGAGGGAATAAATGTGTGAAATAACGGTAATGGAGTTGTAAAATGTTTAATTAAGTTTTGTGTTGCAATTTAAATGTAATATTATTCAATATGAATTAATTTTTAGATATTATATATTCAAAGTAAAAAAAAACTATTAAGTACCTCTAAATGCAAAGAAAAAATCGTTAAAAAAATAATTATCATTTATTATTTTTTTATTGAAATGGACTGAGAAAAGTTAGCATTATTTAGATATGAAATCTATGTATAAAATAAAATAACACCGTTTTATGTATAAAAAAAAACTTTAAAACTTAATCTTTATGAACTTTTTACTATATTACTCAGTTTTTATTTCTCATTTCTAGTCTGTACTCTCAACTTTCCTTAAAACATCAGAGTTAAAAAAGTGTGCAGTATTAATTATGAGATTTTATTGGTGTAATGACACTTATATTGATTTTGTAATTACACCAACCCTCGCACGTACATGACAAAACAAAGGCACATTAATAAAATAATAATAATAATAAAAATAAAAAAACCTTACTCACCTACCCAGTGTTGAAGCCGCGATTTTTGCAAGAAATGCAGGGCAACTTGGGTATTCCACCTAGAGTTGGCCAACTAAATAATAATTACCATCATTTTTAAAATTCAATCTTAAAAAAAAAAAAATCGTGCAAAGAGGTTCTAATTGTGGGGCTCACCACCAATTCTCCACCAACCCCCTCCTCCCCCACTCACTTCCCAAATACTCATTCCTACATTAATTAATTTACACAACTTAATTTACCAATAATCAAACATTTATTTTCAATTTCACATGTCTTTTATTACTATAATAGTCATAATAAAGTTGTTAAAACAAGATTACTCATAAAATATTGTGATAGAAAACATGTAGAGATGAAATGAAATACCCCATGTTTTTATTTTTCTTTAATAAAATTCTCAAGTCATAGTGATGGTATGAAATTATTTAGAAATGAAATATTTGATTATTGTGCATGATTTTGTTGTGGAGAGAATGAGGGAAGTGTGTGTTGGTGGTTAATGAAGGTGTGGCAGAGCAGTGATAGATAAAAGAAAATGAATTGTTGTGGAATGAGTATGACCACACTTGTCACTCACATGTGGGTAGCGGATGAACTAAGAAAGAAAGAAAGTGCATGCGTTATGGTTGAGTCTTGTGTAACAAATGAATGACAAAAATACATGTCAGCCACCAGTATTATTCTGTTGCTAATCAACAAAATAGTCTTCAATTGTAATGAATTAAAGTGTCCGCTAGGACCGATCCACGTACATCTAGGGAGATAATGAACTTTTGACACATGTAAATATAATATTACAAAAGTTAAACTTATTCTTTATTTTAATTACAATTATATAGAAGTATTTGTCATATGTCATATATAATATATAAATAAAAAAGTACCACTTTATATATGTATACATGGTGATCATGATTTGTAAATTTCAAAATTTACTCGATCTAATCCAAAACTAATAAAAGAGAATGATCTATAATTCAAATTTATTTTAATTAGATTAATTGAATTTTTTTAATTTAATTTAAATTACTTTAAATTCATTGAATTAATTAGATTAAAGTTAATGAACAATTAACCTAATAAATACAATATGAGATTAATCTTACTTAGTTTAATATGATCCTAATTTAATCTAAGTATGATGTATTTATTGAATAAAGACCCAACATGATTAACCTTTGGTCCTAGTCGACTCGACTAGACATAGGTCATGGTCAACTTGAGCAAACTTAAGACTAGATGACTCAATTAGTCCTTGACTTAGGTTGGCTCACCTCTACCTAGGTTTAGGTTGTCTCAACTCGATATAAGTTTGAGTCATCTCGATTCATCCTAGACTCGAGCTGACCTGCTAGACTACAATCCGACTGACTTGGCTCAACTCCAACCTATTAACATCAGATTCAATTCAATCGACTCAACTCAATGTTGTCTAAGGTTAACTCAACTCCTCCTTAGCCCGTATCGACTTATCTCAATTTTGAACCTAAACTTAGGTGTGGGTCGACTCAACTAGACCTAGGACTGTGACAACTAGCTAACTCATCTCAACTTGAACTTGAGTTGTCTCAACTCGATCTAAGCTTGAACCCTCTTTATTTGAACTAAACCTAGGCTGAATCAACTTAACTTGGGTTTGAATTGACTATCACTACAAGAAAATTGCATTTTACATACAGATTATTATATACGGATTTTAATCTGTATGTATTAAACATATTACATACAGATATTATATACGGATTTTTAATTAATTATTAACTAGAAAAATTTAGAAAAAACCTGGAACTTCTTGTAACTTTGAAAATAAAAACCCTAAGTACAACTCTCCTGAACAAATCCCTCACTCACTCAGTGACCCTTCCTTCTTCCTTCATTTCGGATAAAGAAAAACCCCACAAATCCTTTCTTCTTTCTTTCCTCGGATAGAAGAAACCCTCACATGTTTTTGTTTCCCTCCTTGTAGCCACGCGTTCTTCCTTTCCCACGTCTTCATTCAGACTCCATCATCAGCCACGTCCATTTTCTCTCTTGCGCATTGGAGAGAGCAGCTTCATTCTCGCGTTCTTCTTCCGCAAGAGCATTTTCTTCTCGAGAGCTCACCATCAACCGTAAGCTTCCTTTCTCTTCACAAATTCATCATCTTATTTCATATTTCTTCGTTGCCTCAGCCTACTCAACAACAAATTTCCTCTTCCACCGATTATTTTCATCTCCTTCTAGGGTTTCGTCATCCTTTCACCTTTTTCTTGAAGTTTCACCGATTAAATCCTCTTTTACTCCGTTTAAAAGTTTTTCCTCCGATTGAAAACTCTTTTCCACCGTTCAATCTCGTTTTTGAACCGATTAATCGGTTCATTTTGAGTTTCCTCCCTTTCTTGGGTTCCTTCGGTCCAGATTAGGGTTCCTACTCTATTTAGGGTTTCTGTGAGTCCTATCTCTGATTTGGTTTGTTCTCCTTCAAATTCCCTCTTCTATTTGTGTCTAGGGTTAGTGCGAAGAAGACACGAGGCCACGAGATCGCTTGCAATGCGGAGAAGACACGAGGCCAGTTTTTATCAATTTTATTCACTGTCTCTGCATAAAGAAATTTCTTTTCCTGCTTTAAGAATATTGTTTAGTAGGATCCTGGAACTAAGGAAATTCACATGATATTCAATTTCTTTTGCAGGTTGGTGAGAGGGGATAGAACTATCCGGGGGACAAAAATAAAGGATTGCAATACCTCGTGCCATAGTTAAGAATCCATCAATCCTTTTACTAGATGAAGACATCAATGCTCTGGATGTGTTAGTTAGTTGTATGAACATTGAGGAATATTGAATCATCAATCTTTTCATCATATCAATCAGTGATACTGTTTTGGTTTAGGGTTCATTATCTACATAAAGTGATTTCTATGCTTTAAGTTTGAAATGTGGTTAAATTTGAGACATTATTTGCATCTATGTAGAATATATTGTTGTTGCGATGTGACTGGAGCATCTTTCTTGTTTTTAATTTTTTTCCCTTTTATTTCTTTGTGTGTCCATTTGTGTGATTTCTTCATGATGTTGGTTCGTATTGGTTGTATATGTGTGTTTAGGAGTTTATGAATTTGCAAAATTGTAGAAGACCTAAATCTGTTTAGTAGAAGTCTTGGGAGGTATTTTAAATTATTCAAATTTCTGGAACTCGTTGAGATGAAAGCAGTCATTTTAATTATATGAATTTTAATGTGTCTATTCAGACCCTGATGCTGAAGTTATGGCCTTGTCCCCCAAGAGTCTTCTGGCCATAAATAAGTTCATTTGTGAGATCCGCAACAAAGGATTTCAAAGAGATCAGAACCTGCAACATCACAGAAGAGGGCACAATTTTCTGTGGAAGCTGAAGCAGAGAACAAGCAAAGAGGTGAGGAAGAAGGTGTATGTGTGTTTAGAGCCAATTTGTGTGCATCATGACACCATTTATAATATATGGCCACGCATACACTTTCACACATTCCATATCCTTTCTTGCAAGATGATATGCGTTAGAACAATGGCATGTTTAACAACATTATTTTGGGTATCTACAAGGAATTTATTCATGAAATTTATGATGATCAACTCTTTATAAAGTTGAAAAAAGGGTTCAATTTTCCTGCCATGGATCTTTGGGTTGGTTAAGAGTCAATGATACATTGCATAGTTTGTGTTATGTGTTTTGACTTTTCTTAAAAAAATCCTTCATATTGTACCTGGAAGCATTTCCCTAAGTTTGAAGTATTTTGGATTATCATTTAATTTCAAATTTGTATATTGGCTAAATGGATAAAAGGATAACATGCAGGGACCATTTTTTTGAATTCATAAAATCCCACTGAGTACTTGTCTTCCACTTCCTTTGCTAAAATTTAATGTCTTAACTTCAGCTGTATCTTTGTATAATGTTTTCCAAATTAGTTTTAATAAAGTTTTAACGAAAATCAATAACTAGTTTTAATACTTAAAGGGAGAATGCCTTTCTAAATATGAATGTAGATATTGGCTTGGGATGAATGTAATTGTTAGAATTTAATTATTTTATCCCTTACAGTAGTTCCAAAAGTACTTTTGCATTATATGTGTTTATCTTACTACACATTGATTTTCATCCATTTATTGAGCATTGATTATATCTTATACTCTTGTATGCTCTGTTTTGAAATTTTGGGTTTTTAATTGATTTCTCCTAAATCACATTTTAAATCATTAATACAACTTCAGAATACTAAGCTTTTTTTTTAGTTTACTATCATTAAGACGTGATCTTAGAAGAGGGATATGTTTGAAAGCTTCTTCGAGGAACTTGTAATCAAGGTGGGTTCCGCTACCTCATATTATAGAACCTTTGGGCATTTACTTTTTAGTAAATGTTTACTATATATGCCCATATTTGTTAATATTAAGTATTATGCAATTTTTGTATCTAGCACTACATTGGCGTATGAAATTTGGGGCAATTTTTTTAAAGTCACAGTTCATAATGAAGAACATCAAGTGGCTTTTATATAAATCAACAACTTTTATTTGTTTCAGAGTCCAAATGGTGTTTGGAACATTTTTGGTGGCAAGCTTTCATGGGACTTGAAGCAATTGTATGTGATGATCCAAATTTTGAGGGGCGTAGAAATCCTTCCAGTGGTATATTTATATTATATTTATTTATGTTTCAATTATAGCAACCATGTTAGCCTGTTGGTAGCATTTCAAGAGAAAGGAAGTAGAGATTTGTGGTTTGGGATAGTAGAAATTAAAGAAGATTTTGTCAGTGAACTTTTAATGGTTTCTGAAATTTGCTGAGATTTGTGGTTCAATTTGATTGATCTTTTTTATCCCCTAATTCTAAGCCATCATCTGTTAGAGAACTTTTAATGGTTTTTGAAATTTTCTTTAAATATTTTATTTGTCCATATATATTGAAATGTGTTTCAACTAAACTTTTGGTTAATTTTTGGTTCAGGCACTGCTTAAGGCTATAGGAGCTAGTGTTTACTTGGTCAGGAAACCGTTAGAAAATGTAAAATCATTCTTGTAATTGTCTTTATGAATAAGAGTTGTATTTTTTTAGTTCTATTTATAGAATTATCTAATAAAGTTTTCATATTTTAATTATTTGGTTCAAGCACAATCATATGTAAATTTGTTACATTTGTAATCTTGTAATTATATATTATACATTATATATTATGAATATATTTGGCAATTTTTCTGGCAATTTAACAGTTATGTTTGATTCTTATCAATTATATGAAATTTTTAGGTATTAGGTGTAAACGTGGAATTATCTAATTTTTTTTTTATAAAACTATAAAGTTATATACGGATTACATACGGATTATCCGTATATAATTATATAAAAATTATATACGGATTTGTCCGTACATAATTATATACAGGTAATTATATACAGAAATTATATACGGATTTTTTCGTATATAAATTATATACGGATTTTTCCGTATATAAATTATATACGGATTTTTCCGTATATAAATTATATACGGATATATCCGTATATAATTTAGCTACGATCATTTTATATACGGATTTTTGTCCGTATATAATCCGTATGTAACACTATTTTATATACGGATTTTAGGTCTTACATACGAATTTTGGTCGTATGTAATTGCGTTTTTTCTTGTAGTGTATACTCGAGTTTTGACATAAATTGACTCAATTCAACCATTGTCTTGTGTCAAATAAGGTTGACCTAGTATAGTTTGACTTCACCTCACCTAGGTTTAGACCAACATGACCCAATGCTTAACTAGGACAAACTTATTGACCTTTGGCCTGGGTGATTAGGCTCGACCTGGACCCTAGCCCACTCAATCAGACTTGGATGCAGGCTAACTCAACTAAACTTAAGTTAATATTGACTTCGCTCTATTTCCCATATCCCTTGCTTAGGTTGGCTTGCCTCACCTTAGACCATGGTTGACTTATCTTGACCTTTGATTTGGGCCTACTCTGTTTGACCTGGTCGTAGGTTGACTCGATTCGACCTTTGACTTGGGCCCACTAGGTTGAACATTTGGCTTGGATTAACTTTGCTCGATGTTAGATCCAACTGACTCGTATCAACCTTTGACTTAGGCTGACTCGAATGAACCTAGGATTGAGGTGAATTGACTCAATCTGGATGTAATTTGGATTTTGATTTTCAAAATTCAAAATGTTATCCAACCTACATTTGACATAAAATCCAAAAATATGATTTTAAATTTAAAATAATACATTTAAATATACTTAAAATAATATGGATTTAGATAATTATAAATTTGATTTCAAATTTTTTTTTATCATTATATACATATTCAATATCCAATGTCATCTTACATTAACAAAACCAGTGTCATCATTGCATTAACATGTACGCTCAATTGACAAGTTACGTAGCTCAAGTGATGGCTTGAGCGAAAGGGGGATATATACAATTATCTCTTTTTTGGAGTGAGTGATGTCAAACCACAAGAAGTCGCTCTTAAGCATTGAGTCATGAAAATTGTGCATGGGTTTTGAAACATGAGAGATCATGCATGTATAATTTATTGCTCAAGCGACAGTATAATGGCTCAAGCATTGATCAAATGATGAAAATGACAATTTTGAAACTTGTTAAAAATCACAATAATTAACATTGCCCAATCTTCGAGATGATGCGCAACTAATGGTTGCTTAAGCAATAATTAAATGTTTGAGTGAGGGAGAGGCATAAAATTATGTAAGGTTATTGAAGTAAGGAATTCTTCCTTTCTTTAACGAGCCAAAGTCGCTTAAGCAACACATTTCTAATGATGAGATGATAACCATATGTGATGGTGTTTATATATATATATATATATATATATATATATATATATATATATATATATATATATATGAAATTGATACGTGGTATGTTTATTGATGATGATGAGGTGCATTTATATGTATGATATACATTATGTTTCATATTTAGGAGATATAATGACCCTTTATTAGTGTATAATCCCATGTGGGTGTATTGTGGTGCTTTATTAATATGTGATAAAGGATGCCTAGGTGGTATTGTGGCCTTAAGAGTCATAGTATTAAGTATAAAACTTATTATGCAAAGGAAATATCATACACTTTGCTAATTCTCTAAAACACATCAAACTCAAAAAAAAAATCCTATATAATTAAAAAGAAATAATAGAAAATTGTTAAGATAAAACACTATTGATGAGACTATAAGGAATATATTGTAGATGGACTAACTAAACTTAACATGATTAGACATGTAGATTGTCTCACATGTTCTTCATAACCAATACATCACAACTTTCCATCATGACTCCAAATCATGGAAAAGTTTTTTCACCACCTTCCTTTAACCTCAAATGAAAAATTAATATATGCTTTAAGCATTTTTTTTGAATCTCAATTTGCAAGCTACTCCACCATCATTCTTAATTTTGACATCTTAAAATTGCTTCAAACAAAGTCTATGTTGCACGGATTGTGTCATATACAATGACTTATAAGTTTCATCCATATTGATGCAACAATTCTCTCATTTCTAACTTTCTTCAATATCTTATCACAAAAATTATGATGCTTTTGGCTTTTCTAACTTCAAGAAAAAGGCATTGACATGTTTGTTTCACCCTTTTACATATCAACATATTCTTTTTGTATTAAGATAAATTTCATCTTGATTCTCCATAATTTAAAGTTGTTCTTAGAAGAAAAACTTCTCAATATCAAACTTGATGATCATGTGCTCAACCTTGTTTTTGAAAGCACTTCATGATAATATCATCTGATGAATATACATGTTATTTGTCTTATCAAACAATGCATTTATTAATGAAATGACAAATGATAAAATGTCTTGAACACGCTACACTACTTAACGTTTATCAACGTTCAAAATATTTAATACATGTATGAAAACGTACTTTGATGCTTATATACTTTATCTCTTGATATCCATACAGATAAATAAAGTAGAAATATATGATCAGAATCACAACATTTAAGAAAAAAACATTGTTAGAGAAGAAAAACATCTCGGGAATGTTTCCTTGACATCATTCGCTCTGTCACATGGTAGAAGTTCAAGTTTTGTCTAAGGCTATAAGAAAAAGCTTTAAACCGTATAAAGTAGACTAAAGTCATAATTCACATCGAAAGGCTTCCAACTCTTTAGAAGTCAACTTATTGGTCTAACAATAATCTTTTAAGAGAAGCTATATATAGAAGAAAGCTTGAAGAGAAGATGTTGTTGATGAAAAGCGCAAGAAAGACAACATAAGAAGAATAACAACATGAAAAGAAAGAAAAACTTAAAGTGTTCTTATATCGTCTAACGCTCAATATGTGTTGATGGATGAGAAAACTTTTCACTGTTTTCAAATTTATATACTGTGGATAAATAAATTAGAAGTGTTTTTGGATTGTAATAAATATCCTTTACACTCTGTTCGGTTTGAGGGATTTTACTATTCAGAAACATTAGCGAAGATGGATTGACTTTTAAATTATTATTTTTATTTCAAACATTTGAAGGCGATGATTTCGTGTGATTTATAGGATAGCTCTTTTTTTTAATCATGGTTCATATGCAGATATTTGAAGTGATTTTAGCTTAAATCTCACTTTTGCCCTTCAATAGTTTTAATAACTTCAACTTTCACAATGCATAAAATTGTTGTAATCGATTTTATTCGATTTCAAATTTTTAATTTTTGTTAGATATATTATCTTTATTTTATATTTATCTTTTATCTTTAGTTAGTTTATTATTATTTCTTATTTGTATTTTGGGCTTAGTCTATATTTCTTCTATTATAAATAGTTTCCTATGTGTATATTTAACACAAGAAAGATTAATCTCAAATATAGTTTTTCACTATATTCAACAATTTTATTAATAATAATACCACTGAAATGATAATAAGAAAAATAAAATAAAATAAATTATAATAATAATATTAACATTAAAAAATTGTATTTCAAACAGAAAAATTAGACTTAAATAAAATATTATTTCAATTTTTTTATTAGTTTTTAGTTTTTTTACAACTTCAAATATTTTTTGTCAATATTATTTATAAACATCATTTGCTATTATTACTAAGGATAATTTAGTAATCTTTATTTTTTATTATTAAAACATTTTATTTATCTATTGGTTAAATCTTACTCAAACTTTTCAAAATCACTTTTAATCATCTCTAAATCTTTTCAAAAAAACAACATATAATTTATTCTTAAATTCCTTCAAATTTATGTATTTTCTTACCCTCAAATCCACTCTCTGAACACCCTTCAGAGAACACACCAAATCCCATGTACAAAATTTATAAAAAGACTTGGAGAAGATACTACAAAATAATATTTTTAAAAAGTTAATTTAATTATATCTCAAGGATTTTTCCGATGGACATTCACTTCTTAGTTTTTGTATAGAATAATTATCACATGAAAAGGTAAACCTTACAAAATCACAAAACTAATCGTGACGGTGATGGGTAAAGAAGAAAAGATAAAGAAAAAGGGAAAATGATAGAAATAGTTTCATATTTTAGCTTGCATGCCAGAGTAATGCGACTTTTTCTTTTAATAAAGTACCCAGCATATTCCCTGTGTATTTAATTTGAACTATTTTGTAAATCTTGTAAAAAAAACTATTTTTAGATCAACTTAACCAAAAATTGCATGTACCAAAAATGAAAAACTTTTATAAATGAACTTATACTGATTAAGAAATGGTTGTTTGCATATTCTTTTTCTTATAAAGTTTTAATTTGACTTTTATTTCGAGACACTTTGTGATACAAAATATATAATTTTATAATATAACGCAGTTGAAATTAATGTCTTTTTTCTAAAACGAATTGTTTAAATAGTAACGAGTCTAATTTCTTTAAACCAAATTTTGAATAGTGAATAAAAAAAAGCGATTTAAGCTTGACTATTCAGAACAATTGTCCTCAGTGTACTTGAGGATATAACCACAAATAATATAATCATCGATTCAATAGTCTAATTTTACAATATTTTTGAAATAAAATTTATTTTGACATTACTAATTGATTTAACTATAATTTAATGAATTAGATATTTATATATGACAAGAGTTTAGTGTTTTCAAACACACTCATTATTAAGATTAATTGGAATTTATTGAAAACTATTATTTGAGTTTCACTCCAAAAAGCCAGATTACCTAACCAGAAACGTTTAATTTAATTATATCAATAAATCCATCTTAAGTTTATATATAATTCAAAAAAATCATTATCTTATTTATGTTTTATAATGTTTGTCTTAATTAATATTAATTACTACTATCACTTAATTTCCTGTTTTAAATAATAACATAAGAGAGGTAAAATTACCATAAAGGTTTACAGTAAGACGAAAGATCCATGATTGTTTAAAATTTTCAACAAATTCTCCTTAATAGAAAATGTGTGGGAAAGTGCGTTTGTGGCTTTTCTGGCAAGTTCACAAGACTGCACAGTGATATGTGCATCTATCACGTTTTCACTAGCTGCTGATAGCCACAAAAGAGCTTAGATATAGAATCGTTTCTCACCCACAAATTCTTCACCATTCAGCATGTAACAAACGCAACACAGAAAGAAAAGAAAAATATATATATATATATATATATATTACCTTTCAAAATGGATTTTATTAATTGATAATTAATAATAAAAATAATTAACACGGAGAGAGAAGAAAATGTGAATAGAAAAGGAAGCGACTCAGATCTGGCTTGAAACGCCTATAAATAAACCCGTAAACCATTGCTTATACCTCGCACTCTGTTCTCGGCTTCAACTTGCTCCATAGAAGCTAAGAAGAAGCCACAGAGAGAACCGGTCTCCTACACTCATTCTCAAGGTACGAGACTCTCTCCCTCTTAAGCCATGCTATGCCATGCCTTCTTATCACTCTCTGTTTCAATTCTTCTTTTCTGTTACTCTGTTGTCTTCTTTCAACCACTTCAATTTTGCTTCCTAATTCTCCTCAGATCTGCGCATAAACGTAATGCTCTGTTTCTTTCAATGCTTGTGCTAGTACTAGATCTGCAGCTATTTCTTCTCCTAATGCCTAGATCTACTGGATCTGAATCCATTTTGCTATGATTTCTCGCTTTTGTTGTCACTCTGTCCAAATCTGCTACTTCATTGCATGGAAACCGTTGTTGTTCTACTAAATCGTGAGGTGTTTTCATGCTAGTTGAACTTCTCTTAAGTTGCTCAAACTCATGTGTGTTATAACGTGCTTCCGGGGAATGGGTTTGAAATGATGTCTATAGGGAATGAGAGTCTTGCTTCATAGTCGTCCAGGATACCGTCTTATTGTCAGCTTGTTATGATCTACGAGTGTGGTTGTATGTGTCATTATGGAAATGCTTGCACGCACACACATACACACTCATACACTAACTAATGTTTTCTGTTATTGACCGAAATTTAGTGTAAATCATGAATTTCTATGTGTTTTATTTCTTATATGATGAATTTTGCTTATAATTTTGTGTTTTTCAGTAAATTTTTTAAGTAAGAACTTTTAGTGAAGAGTGTTGTTATAGGCAGTGTGGGTCTAGCATTTGATATGAGAAATTATAGCTATGATCTATAAATATTGCAAAATGTGTTATTACGGATATTAGTGCAATGATCTTTGAGTATTGTTGCATGCGTGTGGTGTTATCGGTTTTGGAGTGTGTAGAAGTAAGAGCTGATTTGGGATTTGATCTGTTCCGACAGAACAATGGCATCTCATATCGTCGGATACCCCCGCATGGGTCCCAAGAGAGAGCTCAAGTTCGCTCTCGAGTCTTTCTGGGATGGCAAAAGCAGCGCCGAGGATTTGCAGAAGGTTGCTGCTGATCTCAGGGCATCCATCTGGAAGCAGATGGCTAATGCCGGGATCAAGTACATCCCCAGCAACACTTTCTCTTACTATGATCAGGTGCTTGATGCCACCGCCACCCTCGGCGCCGTCCCACAAAGGTATGGCTGGACCGGTGGTGAGATTGGTTTTGACACCTACTTCTCCATGGCCAGAGGTAATGCTACCGTGCCTGCTATGGAGATGACCAAGTGGTTCGACACCAACTAGTAAGTGATGATGCCGACTGATAGCGACTGTTGTGATATTAATGTTGTGTTTTAATAATCCGATTACTGAACTGTTGTGGTATTGATCCAGCCACTTTATTGTCCCTGAATTGGGACCTGATGTGAACTTCACCTATTCTTCTCACAAGGCTGTTGACGAATACAAGGAGGCCAAGGCGGTATGTGTTAAAATAAAAGGCCATTTGCTTTATTTTATCATAGCGAAACACTGCTTTTTATGATATGTTATTTAGATCAGGGTAAAATATGAGAAATGACTATTAATTTTCCTTGTTTTTGAGTTTCTCGTTCATAGCCAAGCCATTTGCCCTTTTATATATTTGTCTATATCAACATTATCATCGAATATTTGTTTGTCTTTCAGCTTGGAGTGGATTCCGTTCCTGTCCTCGTTGGCCCAGTCACATACTTGTTACTCTCCAAGCCTGCCAAGGGTGTGGAGAAAACTTTTAATCTCCTTTCTCTCCTTCCCAAAGTTCTTGCTGTCTACAAGTAAGAGTTTTAACTGGTCGGGTGTTATTATTTTCTGTGTAAATTCATGCTATATATCTAACTTGCTTATATGAATAATAAAACAGGGAAGTTATTGCTGACCTTAAGGCAGCCGGTGCTTCATGGATTCAATTTGATGAGCCTACCCTTGTCTTGGACCTTGAGTCTCACAAGTTGCAAGCATTTACCGATGCATATGCAGAACTTGCACCTGCTTTGTCTGGTTTGAATGTTCTTATTGAGACCTACTTTGCTGACGTCCCAGCTGAGGCATACAAGACTCTCACATCTCTGAACGGCGTCACTGCATATGGATTTGATTTAGTCCGTGGAACCAAGACTCTTGATTTGATCAAGGGTGGATTTCCTAGTGGAAAATACCTCTTTGCTGGAGTGGTTGATGGAAGGAACATCTGGGCTAATGACCTTGCTTCTTCTCTGGCTACATTACAGGGTCTTGAGGGCGTTGTGGGCAAAGGTATAGATTCGGCATACATTTCACTGAGTTTTGGGATGCTTTTACGGCCAATGTAGTTGTTTGATATATCTATTGTTTAAACTGTATGCAGATAAGCTTGTTGTATCTACCTCCTCTTCCCTTCTCCACACTGCTGTTGATCTTGTTAATGAGACCAAGTTGGATGATGAGATCAAGTCATGGCTAGCTTTTGCTGCCCAAAAAATTGTTGAAGTTAACGCATTGGCTAAGGCCTTGTCTGGCAACAAGGATGAGGTAATATTCATCTTACATTTACGAAATATATATATTTTATTAATATTATGTGATTACGTTTGTTTACTGAGAAATGCACTGTTATTTAGTGTGGCCAAGCATTTCAACATGCAATCAGGAGGTTTTCGTTATAAATATGAAGTTAAAATAAAATCATATTTTATTAAAATAAGTAAATATTATATGATTTTATATATAGTTTAGTAGGATTTATTATTATTTCGAAAACAATTGAAAGAGCGGATCTAGCATTACAATTAAATAAAGAGAAAAGAAAGGTATGTATTACGTGCATTAGAATTACTTAAGAAAATTCCATTATTGGGTACCTTAATTTCTGTAAATAGAAACAGCATACACTTGTGTGTAATGTGCAGTGCCAGTGGCAGGCCAAATGTCTAGCACTCGTCATGATTAATTTTGGAAACACACAAAATATTGTTTCATCATACAATAAACTAATATCAAATATCTCATGGTTTCATTTTCAGGCGTTCTTCTCTGCTAATGCTGCAGCTCAGGCTTCAAGAAAGTCCTCTCCAAGAGTGACTAATGAGGCTGTTCAGAAGGCTGTGAGTGCTTGTTCTCTTTGTTAATATAGATATGTTGTAAGATGTATTCTGCTGTTACTCATGGCTTCTAATTTTCTTTCCTCTCAGGCTGCTGCATTGAAGGGCTCAGATCATCGTCGTGCAACAAATGTCAGTGCCAGACTGGATGCTCAACAAAAGAAGCTTAACCTTCCAATCCTTCCAACCACCACCATTGGATCCTTCCCTCAGACTGTAGAACTGAGGAGGGTACGCCGTGAGTTCAAGGCTAACAAGTGAGATGCTGAGACTGCTGATCTTTGCCTTGTTTTCATTTATGATGTGCCTTTCTTTTATTGACCATCATGCTGCTTTCTTCAGGATCTCCGAGGAAGAGTATGTTAAGTCAATCAAGGAGGAAATTCAAAAAGTTGTTCAACTTCAAGAAGAGCTTGATATTGATGTTTTGGTTCATGGAGAGCCAGAGGTCAGCTCTCGTCTCATAATGTTTTATATATTGACTTGAATGTTTCGATATATCCAGCACCACTCTTGCTAGATTTTCTGTAATTATTGTCACCTCCAACTAATTGTGAAAGCCATTCGTTGCAGAGGAATGATATGGTTGAGTACTTCGGGGAGCAGTTGTCAGGCTTTGCCTTCACTGTTAATGGGTGGGTGCAATCCTATGGATCTCGTTGCGTGAAGCCACCAATCATCTATGGTGATGTGAGCCGCCCCAAGCCAATGACTGTCTTCTGGTCATCTGTAGCTCAGAGCTTTACCAAACGCCCAATGAAGGGAATGCTTACTGGCCCTGTTACCATTCTCAACTGGTCCTTTGTTAGAAACGATCAACCTAGGTAAGTATAAAATCCACACCCTTGTAATATGAGTAGCGACAATATTCACCAAATTGTTGTTTCTAATTATGTTTGTGAATCCATCTGCAGATCCGAAACCACCTATCAGATTGCTTTGGCCATCAAGGACGAAGTAGAAGACCTTGAAAAGGCTGGCATTACTGTCATCCAAATTGATGAAGCTGCTTTGAGAGAGGGTCTGCCACTGAGGAAATCGGAGCAAGCTGACTACTTGGACTGGGCCGTTCATTCCTTCAGAATCACCAATGTTGGCGTCCTGGATACCACTCAGGTACTTTGAGATCACCACAAGTCACTGGGTTATTATCGTTATTTTTTCATTCTATTTTGCACCATGTAATAATAAACTTTTCTTATTGACAGATCCACACTCACATGTGCTACTCCAACTTCAACGACATCATCCACTCCATCATTAACATGGATGCCGACGTTATAACTATTGAGAACTCTCGTTCTGACGAGAAGCTCCTCTCAGTCTTCCGTGAAGGTGTGAAGTATGGTGCTGGAATTGGCCCTGGTGTGTACGACATCCACTCCCCAAGAATACCACCAACTGAGGAAATTGCTGACAGAATCAACAAGATGCTTGCAGTGCTGGAGAAGAACATCTTGTGGGTGAATCCCGACTGTGGGCTCAAGACCCGTAAGTACACAGAGGTCAAACCAGCCCTCACAAACATGGTTGCCGCAGCAAAACTCATCCGCAACGAGCTTGCCAAGTGAATGGTATAAGAAAGTAGAGTCTCACAAGTCATTGGTTCTGCTTCATATACACCACCAAAGAGGATTTTTCTATATTGGTTGCTTCAATAACTGTGTGCAATATTTTAGATGTTTTAGCATATGCTCTATGAGCAATTGATTCTCCCCTCATCCTCCCCCTTTTTTTTCCTCACTCCCGTTTTCCTAATATCTGTTGTATTTCTGCGGCTCTGCCGCGATGCTTATCGATATGGAATTTTACCAGTTTTGTGCAAATAACATGACTATCTAAATCCAGTATTTCAAAATACAGCTTTCTAACTGGTTGGATAAAACCTTTTGAAAAACGTGTCGGAGTTTTTTTTTTTCTTAAAAAGAAAGTTCAAAATACTGTTATTGTTTTTCCAAATAAGAAATAGTTCAAAATTGAAATATGTATTTCACTGTTGGAACAGTATTCTCAGGAAGTGAAAACCAATCAATGTCCGATCATGATTCTGCAATGGAACCGAGGGCATTTTACCCAAAGCATAGTCGTTACATGGAAGGGGGAAAAAGCAGTTACTAAAGTAATAAAATGAAGATAAATTAGAAAGGAATTATTAATTGCGTTCTTCTGTTGACTAACAATGTTTAGATATGGTATAGATATAAAGAGTATCTGGTGTTCCCCTAGGACCAAGACAACAATATATTGGAGTTCTTACCACTTCTGTTGATTTGCTCCTTAAAATTACCTTAACACATTCGATCTCGGAAATCTTGTTAGCCTTGCCTTTACAGCAAAGGCATTAATACGAAGGCTAACAAGCTTTTCGAGCACGATTGTCTTAAAGTAGCGTGGTTCCCTTTTTTCGACCAATATGTTTTTATGTTTTTAGACATCATGTATGTTACATCGTGCTCAAAATTTCTGGAGTTTGGTAATACAGTTCTTTTTCCAATTTCAATTTCTTGGGTTAAATCTCGTGGTTCTTAATGTATACCATACATAACACATTCACAGCCATCAGTCTTTTATAAAAAACTGTATGTCGAATTACTTTACAACATTAATATTTAATATTCTGATTTAGAATTAAAAATATGATTACTAAATAAATGATAATGAGTTTATCCTAAAGTTTATGTTTTTTAATATATATATATATATATATATATATATATATATATATATATATATATATATATATATATATATATTATAATAGATACCCGTTAAACAAAAAGTTCTTCATAAAATACATTAAAATAAAAAAAAATATAATTAAGAAAATAGGTAGTTTATACAATATAAACATAAATCATACTTTCTTATAACTAATTTTATTCCATTTTCTTCTTATTTTTATTTATCTTATCGTCAAATTACATATCACCTCTATCACTTTCAAATAAATATTATATGTAAGGGGATGAAAAGGGTTGTTTTGAAGGACCAATAATGATGCGAAAATCTTCATTTAATGTTAGTTTTACAATCATGATAATCATTGTGATGACAATAGCAACAGATATATTATACAATTTTGTGAGCAAGAAATGACAATATAAACAAAACCAATTGCTATAAAAGATGAAACTAACTATGATGCTAGCTATGATGTTAATAATTGTCATCGATGAGCTGTAAGACAGGTTTAAATAAAAGATAGATATAACAATAAATTTATACACTTTCTTCTTTGTATATTTTAACTTTTTTTATTTAACTTTTTTTATTTTATTGATTTATTTTTATATTGTTAATCTTTTAACTTTTTTTCTTTCTACTTAATGTGAAATTTAAATTTACACTTGAATTCTTAAATGTAATAATAACATAGATGAATTGAATGACTTGATTCTTATAATTTAAAATTAACAAATCCAAAGGCTTTTTTTAAAAAATAAAATAAAATTGAACCAAATCTGATTTGAAATTGAATTAAAAATTACTTGAATTCTTTAATTCAATAAGCTACATTTTGCAATTTATATTGAAAATTCAAAACATGAAAACATACAAGGTGAAGTATTTCCTTTTTAGAAATATAATTCACACAATTATATGAATTGTTTGTACAATATTTTTTTTTAATTCTCTCGTACATTATTTATTACATGTAAAAATACAAATACATGTGGTATAAATAAACTGTTGTACCGCATGTCATTCTTTATCACATTCTTTTATTACACTGCCAAGATGTACTTGCTATATAGTTATCATTATTAGTATTCATTAATTATCTTACAGAACTCAGAACATCTGAACATTTTAAGTTTTAAATGCCTCATGCGGAAAATTATGGGGGAAGGAGGTTGACAAAATCTTTTGATAAAAATGCTTTGATTTCAGCATTTATTTTTGTCATAAATATATGCAACATCTTTTCATTCAATTTAGCTTCAAAGATTTGTACCAAGCTACAGAAGTAATATAACACTGTAATACTGTAAGAGATAACATTATTCCTTTTCTTAAAAGTTTACAAATCCTAAACTTCAGTTTCAAGATTTAGTACGTTGCACTAAAGTAAGTATATTTGGCAAGCTTTAGCATGCTCTGCACTTTTCATTAAAAAATACTTTACAACAACTAATCAAGGCAATGACAGTAAAAACTTTCAAAATCATCCTCTAAAATAACTGTTCCTCTTTACCTTCTCGTGAAACAAAAAAGCATAAAGTTTTTAAGCTACAAAATTGGGTAGAATCCAAATTTACTTCACCTCAAAACTCCTTCCACATTGGTAAGGGCTTTTTTTGCTAACTTGAACTTTTGACTTAGATCTCTATTGGTTTTCACAACGTACTCCTTTATGAAAAACTCAAGGCCTTGCCTAAGACTTTCAAGTTCAGGAATCACTGCTGCACGTGTGAATATGTTCCATACCAAGTTTTCAGGATACTCCAAAATGGCCTCAAACAGGATGCGGAAATGCATGACCCTTTTTGGTGTCAACAAGGTGACATCATTCAGATCCACAGTCTTCAAAAGAGTAAGGGAGAGGGTGAAAGTGGCAATCATTTCAGCCACAAATTTTGCCAAGTGCATTGACCTCATAAGAGGCATTGACTCCAGCTCCTTAAGCTGATCCCACAGACAAAACTGAAAAAACACGCATAGGAAAAGACTATGTCAGCTCCTTTGGCTTCTTTCTCATTCATACATCATGCAGAAATTCAATACCTGTAGAGTGAACTTGTGATTTTTGTCATGCTCGCATAACTTGGAAGCCAGCACTTTATAATACTTGTTAAAAACTTTCTCTTGCAAGCAACACTCCACGAGAACACGCATGACATCTCTGTCCTGTATATCATCACATAAAGGAAAAACCATGTAATTGAAATGACACATTACTAAGCTGAAGAAAAAAAGGACAAAGGAAATAAAAGCTTACCTGCTTGCCTGGTAATTCCAATCTTAGAAGCTTCTCAAATGCATCAATATAGTCCTCCCCACTCATTATTATACAAAAGATTGCCCTTCTGGCATCTGTGTTCATCTTTTGAGCAGCAGCCAGCTGGAGCATTCTTTGGGTTTCAAGAACATCTTTGTCTATTCTGTTGGCAACTTCTTCAATATTAACTGTTGAAGATGCTGCATCTCCAGACAACCACCACTGGCCCTTCTTGACAGGATCAAGTAGCTTGCTCCATTTAAGCCCTCTAATCAAAATGTCATCAACTCTTAACTGAAAACAAAATTTTAATTATGACCAAAGTAACCTATCCAGAAAAACAACAAAGGATTGTCTAAGCAAAGCACAGTCTACATGTAACTTCACTTTCCTTTTATTTATTTTATTTTGAAAAATACAATAGAACTGTTAGGAAATGGAATGTTTAAGTAAGAAGGAAAAAAACTAAAAATTAGTTAGTTGGTTAGGAGGGTATATAGGAAGACTATATATAGGTTGGCTTTTGTTTGTTTGGGCTGACGTTTTTGGTTTGTTGAGAGTGTAGAGAGGATCCTTCCTGTGGGAAGGAAAACATTATCTCTGGACAGTGTACAGATTATGTGGCTGTTTTGGAGTGAACTTTAAGTCTAACTTAACCCCACAAAACCAGCTTATAAGGTGAGATTTGCACCTACTTATATACTCTAAATTAACCTTATCTCTAGTTACCCCCTCACACTGAGATATATACATCTCATGCATGAAACTAGACATTAATGGGTGATCCAATAGCGGGTGGAACAATGTGCTAAACAAACAACAAATTTTGCTAGGATAGAATCTAAACCATGACTTTGATTCCATGTTAAAAAGTGGACTTTAAAACTAACTCAACCCCACAAAAAAGGCTTCTAAGGTGAGGTTTGCACCCACTTATATACTCTAAATTAGTCTTATCTCTAGTTGATGTGAGACTTCCAACAGAATCAAATAAACTAGGTATTTCCATTGTCATTGTGAGTGTGGATTACGATTCTGTGTGTGAACCTCATTAACCAGGTTTCTTCTATCAAGAAACCTATCAATTGGTCTGTGACCAGCTGAATCCGAGGAGGAGTCATGGAAGGCCGAATAGGTGCTTTGGAGAGGCGGGCCAGTGAACAGGTAAAGGTGAATGCAGAAGTAAGAGACAGCATTCAAGAAATCCAAGAAATACCGAGAAATGTGAAAGACGTTCAAAAACAAGTGAGAATTATATTAATGGAAAAAAGGGGAGAAAATGTGGAACTCAGTGATGACTCCGAGGAGGAAGAGGAAGAGGTACAAAGGCATTGGATGAAAAGGGTGGAATTACCCACCTTTGAAGGGAATGATCCTATGGGCTGGATAGCGCATGCTGAAAAATTCTGAGGTTCAGAAAATTATTTCAAAGGAGAAATTGCACCTCGCATTTATCAGCATGGAGGGTAGTGCCAGCCATTGGTTCAGGTTCTGGAAACAAAAGACCAAGAACCCTTCTTGGGATGAATTAGAAACTCTAAATAGGAGATTTGGAGGGAAGGAGCGCAACACAGTTTTTGAAAGGTTGGCTTCAGAAGACAGGAAAGGGGAGTGGAAGAATATATCAGGAAATTGAGATGTTGGTATCACAAATTCCAAACTTGTTAGAGGAGCAGTTCCTAACGTATTTCTTTGCGGGACTGACGAGAGCTATGGAGATCACAGGATCCCAAGGACTTGATGAGAGCTATGGAGATCACAAGAGATGTGGAGGACTCGTTAAAAGAACCAAGTTCAAGAGGAGGAAGTGCATACCAAAATAATAATTATACCTTATAATATAAAGGAGGAATGCGAAGGTATCTTGAACTGAAACCTCAAGGGAGCTGGAAATTCCCAAGGGTCTTCCAGCAACATCAGCACTACAAGGAAGAAAGGAGGAGGAACATTTGTTGGTTCCAAGATTGGAGGAAACTCGGCTGGAGGAGCCAGAAGTCAAAGGAGGAGGAACATTTGTTGGTTCCAAGATTGGAGGAAATTCGGCTGGAGGAGCCAGAAGTCGAGGAGTGTGAAACCTTCCTTATCTATAATACACCAATACACCAGGAGAAGGGAAGGGAGGTATTTTCACTATTGGGGAGCCTATAGCCCAGGAGAGCTTAATTGTGGTTCTGGAGGAGGACAAGAGGAAGGAGGAAGTGGAGAGGAAGAAAATGAAGAGGAATTGGAGGACACAAAGCACAAGCGGATGGAGCTGTCCTTATTTTCAGCAGGTGGGTTGACACAAAACATACAATGAAGCTACAAGGATGGGTTAATGGAAGGAGAGTACTTATCTTGATAGACAATGCAAACCAGCCACAATTTTGTTTCCACAAAATTATTGGCTGAACTGGAGCTGCAGGTAGAAAACACATCACCATACTGTGTTAAATTGGGAGATGGCCATAAGAAGCAAACCAGTGGGTGCTGCAAGATGATAGAAATGCAGCTGGAAGAACATAAGGTGAAGGGGACATTTTCCTCTTTGAGTTGGGAGGAGTAAATTAGATTTTGGGTGACATGGTTGGCTTCTTTGGAAGAGGTTAAGGTCAACTAGAGGACCTTAAGCATGTGTTTAATGTGGAAGCACTGCAAATACAGATTAAAGGAAATCCAACCCTCACTGAAAGGGTTGTAACACAAGCTCTGTTTCAGGAAACAAAGATAGAAGCTGTAACACTGGTGTGGGAATTAGGTGTCACAGATGTGGAGAATGAGAGGTTAAGGGGAGACTTGACTCCAAGACAACAAGTGAGCTGGAGGGAGTTTTGGAGATGTAAAGGAATTTTCTAGGATGTTCTGGAACTGCAACCACGAAGAGAGATGGATCATAAAATTCCCTTATCTAATGAAAATCCGGTTAATGTGAGGCCCTACAAATATCCTCAATTGTTGAATTCTGAGATAGAAAAACAAGTGTCAGAAATGCTAAAAACTGGTATAATCAAGCCTAGCAACAACCCATACTCAAGCCCAGCTATCCTAGGTAAAACGAAGGACGGGAGCTGGAGGTTTTATATAGACAATCGAGCTCTAAACAAGGCCACAATTCCTGATAAATTTCCTATACCCATTATTGAGGAGTTATTGGAGCCAAATACTTTTCCACGGTGGATCTCAAGTTTGGTTATTTTCATATCTGAATGGATGAGGCTGATATTCAGCAAACAGCCTTCCACACTCACCATGGGCATTACGAGTTTTTGATTATTCCCTTTGGGCTAACTAATGCCCCAGCCTCTTTCCAATGTGCCATAAAAACTATCCTACACTTGTATTTGAGGAAGTGTTTAGGAAGATCATATAACTCACTTGAAGCAAGTGCTGGGAACATTGCAGCAACAATTTTTCGCAAACAAGAAAAAGTGTAAATTTGGGAAGGAAGAAGTGAGATATTTGGGCCATGTGATTTCATATAAGGAAGTTGCGATGGACCCCGAGAAGCTAGCAGCTATCCATTAGTGGCCCACGCCTAAAACAATCAAGGCTTTAAGGGGTTTCCTTGGCCTTACAGGGTATTATAGGTGCTTTATACAAGACTATGGGAAGATAGCCAAACCCTTGACTAGGGATGAAGCCCTTTAAACAGCTCAAGTTTCATTTAACTAGAGCACAACAGCAAATGACTAAATTTGCTAATAAACATAATAAACCATGACCAATTAAAGTGGGGGATTGGGTGTTTTTGAAGATTCCCCTCATAGGCAAGTTTCAATGCCAACAAGGTTACTTCCTAAGCTATCAGCTAAATACTATGGGCCCTTTTTGGTGCTGAGACAAGTAGGGCCAGTGGCTTTTTGTCTGCAACTTCCTGAGACAGCACGTATCCATCCTGTTTTCCATGTTTCACAACTGATGCTGGGCTGTGGGAGCACACCATGTGGAGGAGCTGCCAGAGGAGTTACAAGGAAGATCTTCAGTTTGTCTTCCCAGCAAAAATGTTAGAGAGGAGGACTATTCAACAACCTGAGCAAGGAGAACCAGTTCAACAGGTTCTGATTCAGTTCCATGATGGAGGACCTGAGGCAGCTACATGGGAGGATATAGCCACCATTAAATACAAATTTTCAGACTTCAACCTCTGTACACCATTAAATACAAATTTTCAGACTTCAACCTCTGTACAGGTTGCTTGTACAGAGGAGGGTAATGTTAGGAAATGGAATGTTTATGTAAGAAGGAAGAAAATTAAAAATTAGTTAGTTAAGGAAGACTATACATAGACTGGCTTTTGTTTGTTTGGGGTTATGTTTTTGGTTGGTTGAGAGTGTAGACTGGATCCTTGGTGTTCTGTGGGAAGGGAAACATTATCTCTGGATAGTGTACTGATTGTGTGGCTGGTTTGAATCAAATATACAAGGTATATCCATTGTTATTTTGAGTGTGGATTACGTTTGTGTGTGTGTGAACTTCGTTAACCAGGTTTCTGCTATCACGAAAAGAAACCTATCAGGAACATGACAGATAATATTTGGAAAAAGAAACTTCAACGATAGACAATGCCACAAAACACAAATTAGAGACTGGGACCTTCTGTAACCACTTCTTAATCCGAGTGTGATGTGCAGAGTCCTCATTTGGTTTTCTTTTGTTATTCTTGATGTCACATATGATTTCAAGCATGAAGTCCATCTACAAGAATTACAAAGTAATCAGAGTTGAACTATTTGTAGAAAAAAAAAGTAGTTTTCTTTTCTATTTATGATAAAAGAAAGCATGCTCACTCTTTTACTATTTTTCTTTTGACTGTCATCGCCAGAGGAAGCCTTCAACTTATTTGATGTATTCTGAACGCTTAGAATGAAATCTTTCATGGCAGCAGGATCATCAACCCTTATTTTCATCCCACAACCTATTCAGACAAATAAAATAAAAATAAGTCACAGATTGTTCACTCATTGATCCAGTTTCTATGTAAATTATACAAGTAGCAATACTACAGTATATTGCATGGGATAATCAGTTCAAATAGATAAGGGGTAGATAAAGGAAATGAACGCATCAATTCACATATATTAGACATTTATAATATATGCATCAATATTAAAGTGCCTATGGTATAAATAAAGCACAAAAAGCTTAAAAGGGAAAAGTGTCCATTTCACCAGTAATCACTTCAATGTGGTACTTCTTCTAAATGCTCAAGAATACAATGATCTAGCAGTCTGTTAGAGATGAGGATCACCAAGTAACTTCTCTATAAACCTCTATCATTTACATACGTGGATCCTCTAACTAGAACTAAGAACACACCAAAACATGAAATTAAAAATGACAGAACACTTACATTGTAACAATGCCAAAATGATAGAGACATCTTTCTCAGTTAATCGCTTGCTCAGCATGACCAGAAAGTCATATATTAAATCACTGAAAGCATTACAAGATAAATTTTAAGAAAAATGTAGTTAAAATAAGTTCATATCAAGTGATTGGTGCAGTCCAGTTAACCAACCTAGAACAGACTCCAAATATGCATAAATAGGATAAAAGAAGAGTAAGATTCCGCAAGGAGAGATTGTCTTCTTTATTGTACTCATCCTGGCCAGAAAATAAAGGAAGATTATAGCTTTTGTAATTTCTAAAACCCTAAGCAAAGAGAAGAAACAAAAACTGGAAAGGGAAACTAATAAAAAACACATTACAAAATTGGTTTTTAAATTTTAATTTATTTGTTTGCAGTTTATACCTCAAAACATTTAGCAAAGGAAGCTAAAAACTTTGTACTGAAGTCAATGCCAACCAAACATGCCATCCCAGCAACAAATGCAGCAAAAGTAGCAGCATACCTTGATAAGAAAAAATGTCAGTTACAATGAACACGACAACATAGAATTGTTTGAAAGCTAGACACCATGAAAAATTATAGGAGTTGGGATTGCCATAGGACAACACAGTATGTAGCGAAGGATCAAGGAAGAAGAATCTAACATATCCAAAGACCAAACAATACTTTCTGAGTCCCTATACATTCTTTTTAAAAATAACAATGCCTCGACCTTGACACCCAAGATTAATTATTCTAAACTACAAAGAGTCCTGCACAAGGGCATCTAATCATATTGTATACATCATTGTCAAACAAGCATTTTAAAGCATGTTATCCCTTCTCGTCTGGACAAAAGATATCCCCAGCCTCTTCCTTTTCCTGTGTCATTATTTTTGTATTTCTTCACATTTCCTGATTGGAGCATCTGAATCTAGGGCTCTATCCTATCATTAAAGACTTAAACTAAATTTGATTGAATATCTTCATTTATTTTCTGACCTTCTCCCATAACCAAAATAAAGATGTAAATATTGCTTTGAACGTAGAAAACAAAAAAAAAAATCAAGGATTTAGCAACTCATTGAGTAAAATAGAACAACAAAAATCCTTACTGTTGATTGCCACGGGGACCACCAGAACATGATGCCAAAACTTCCTCAGTCAAGATCTGTGAAGCAACACCACGAGCAACAGACTGCAAAAGATTACATCATAGAAGTTAAGTAACTACAAAAGATTAGTTAATATGATGCTATATGATTTAAAGCAACACTAGGAGAAAAGTAGTAGAGCATATGATTTTACAACGATCACCATTTTGTGTAGGAGAAGACAACCAAGGTTTCTCAGAAATAAAAAAATATGAAACATGATCTAATTTATCAAAGTTATCAATCTATGCCCTAAAGTGATTTCAACCTTCATGCTAGTGTTTGCGAAAGGTCTAGACACTTTACTTCCAAACTAATTCAAACTTGAAATGGCAAACTATGTAAAATTTCTTTTACAAGATTAATCATGTTATATTTAGAAATGGGCACATATGATACTAAAAGGCATCCTCTTTTAATTTAAAACAAGTTAAATGCAAAAATGAATAGGAATAGAAAGGGAAAATAATTTTTTTAAGACTTCCTAGAATCATTTGCATTCTCTTTCTCAACTCTTCTTCTATCAATTTTAAAACAAAATCATATGATGTTTGCTAAAAGAAATCAAACAAGCATTCATTTCAAGACTACTATATGCCTATGAGTGACATACCTGAAAGATCAAGGACAATTCCCCAGTAACTGACTCAACATTAGATTCAGAAAGCCTGTTAAGAAGCCCTGAAGAAACAAGTTCAAGTAGAAATCAAAATAATCAATGATAAATAGTTAGAAATGCAAAAGTCAAAACAAGCCCCACCTCCCTACCTCGCACTCGTCTTCGAATTTGAGTATGCTCTTCAGGCTCATTGCCAGCACGAGCTCTCAGGTGAGGCGCTATATATTTTCCTTTGGCTTTCTTTTCCAAAACTTCAGCAGGAGTGTTGCCCAATTTCCCCCCCACTCCACAAGATTCCAAAGGATTGGACATGCCAACAGCACCATCCTCTTCATTGTCTTCCTGTTGCTCATCTGACGATTTCCTTTTCTTATGCTTCTTCTTTGAAGGCACACTGTCAGGAACATCATCCAATTCCACATCTCCATTAGAAGTTTGTACATGCCCTGATACATCATCCATTGCTTCCGGTTTCATTCTTTTCCTTGACAACTTGTCCTTCTTATTTGACAAGCTTTTCTTCAATCTCTTCACAGGAAATTCATCAATACCATGAACCTCCCCCTCTCCCATGAAATCAAAAGAAGAAGACATTCCTTCAAGTATTATGTTAAGCCCATCATCCATTCCTCTCAATTTTCCTTCCTTCACCTTTAGCTTCTTGGAAAGCTTCCTTTCCAGTTCTAGATCTTTTTCAGCAGCTACAGAAACATCCTGCATGCCCATCTCCAACATGCTCTTCCTGGAACCTTTGCTAGAACCCTTCTTCACTTTCCTCATTTTCTTTGAAACAGAACCACCCTTTTCTTCCTCTGACACGGCGTGTTCTTCATCTATCTCATGTTTCCTAGAGTAAGACTCTAACTTCCCAACTTGTGTTTCCTTGACACTAGGACTAACTGATGTGTCAGGTGTGTTTTTAGTTTCCATAGCTGAACTACTGTCATGTTTTTTCGTAGCTCTAGATTTCTATAAAACAACAAATTGAAAATAAAATTCGCATTATTGTTCTGGTAACAAAACAAGACATAAAACTTAAAAAAAAATGATACAATAGAATTACCTGGTGGAGGAGCCAGGATTGGTGTTTTGATGCATTCTTTGCCAAGCGGGATTCTTTCCTTCGTTCTCGACGTGATTTTTCTGCGCTTTGTTTATCTGAAACGTAGTTTGTTTTAAAACAAACAAAAAAGATAAATTGAAGTTGCAAAGAATTGAATGGAAAAGTGAAAAATTAAATTTTTTGAGAGGTTCTAAGGAATGAGGGTTACCCATAGTTTGGTTCGGACATCAAGTAGAGAAAAGGGTGTTTAGAAGAATGGTGGCGCAGTGGGCGTGTGGCGCCGGTGCGGACAGAAGACGGAGAACAATGACTCAGAGAGAGAGAGAGAGAGGGGATTATGGGTGGGAAGCAAAAGAATAAGTTGTGCCTGTCTGCGAAAGAGAGCAAAGAGAAGGAGAATGTGAAATCAGAAAATAAGGAAGACAAAACTCTTACTGTGCCTGTGAAAGATGAAGCAAAAATGAAATACAAAGACCAACCTGTCCCTGCGAAAGAGAAGAACAAAGTTTGTGCCTGCGAATTGAGGAAGAGAAAGCTTGTGCTGCAGTGCTATGGAAAGAGAATGAAATGCGATTTGAAAACCTGAAACGTGACAAAAACCTAAATCAAACTGTTTAAGAATCTTTTACTAAGATATTTTTCAGTTTACAAAAAATAAAAAACTTTTTTAATTAAGGGTGAAATAGATATTTAATTAAAGTTTAGAGGTGCAGTGTGAAAGACTTTGGAGATGTAGGGTGAAACACCCTTTGGGCAATAGGCCACTTCATTGGGCCCAGAATTGAAGGCCCAATATGAAATACGGTTGAGTGTTTCATCCTACACCTCCAAGATCTCATCCTGCACCTCCAAAAATTCCACTTTTAACCTTCTGACATTTCATCATTATCCTACACCTTTAACTTTATAGAAAATTTTATTTTTAATTTTAATAAATATATTCTTATTTTTTTCTTTTTCTTATTAAAAAGATTCTATATCACCTTAATAATAACTAAATTTAAAATTCAAATATTATTTAATATAATTTTATATTTTAATAATTATTAAAATATGATTTATGTTATAATAATAATTATATTAAAAATATAAAAATAAAATAATTAAAAATAAAAATAATAACAAAAATGTAAATTATATTAAATAAAATATTTAATATATTTAAATATATTAAATTATATTAAAATATTAAATTAAATTAAATAATTATTAAAATTTAAATAATAAACAAAATTTTAAAACAGTTATTTATCAAATAATAAATAAAATTATATTAAATAAAATATTTAAATATACTAAATTATATTAAAATATTAAATTAAATTAAATAATTATTAAAATTTATATATAAAATAAAATTTTAAAAACATTCTTTATCGGATATGGATATCCGATTTATAACTTATCGGATATCTATATCCGATTAACAAATTTTTCAAAATTTTGTTTGTTTAAAATTTTAATAATTATTAAATTTAATTTAATATTTTAATATTATTTAATATATTTAAATATATTAAATATGATTTTAAGTATTGTTTTTATTTTTATTTTTATTCTTATTTTAGTTATTATTTTTTAATTTTTTTAATAGAACTATTTTAAAAATATAAATTATATTTTATTAATTATTAAAATATAAAAATATAATAAATAATATTATAATTTTTATTTAAGTTTAATATTTATTAAATTTTAAATAAAAATCAAAGTATTAACATATTTTATAGATTTTAATATATAAATAAGCTTTTTAAAATTTTTATTTTTATTTAAAATTCAATGATTATTTAATTTATTTTTAATATTTTATTATAATTTAATATATTTGAATATATTAACTCAAATTTATTTTTATTATTATTATTACTATTTTTATTATTATTTTTATTATTTTATTTTTATGTTTTTAATATAATTATTATTATAATATAAATTATATTTTAATAATTATTAAAATACAAAATTATTTTTAATAATATTTAAATTTTAAAATAAATTAAATTAAATTATTATTAAGGTAGTGAAGATTGTTTTTAATAAAAAAGAAAAGAAAATGAAAAAATATTTATTAAAGTTAAAAATAAAATTTTGAAAAAGTTGGAGGTGCAGGATGATATGAGATGTCAGAAGGATAAAATTGGAATTTTTGGAGGTGCAGGATGAGATCTTGGAGGTGTAGGATGAAACACTCAATACGGTTTAGGTGAGTTTCATCTTCTAATTTTGGCTTTTTCTTGAAACTTATCAGTTTTCTTCCTACACCCCCATCAAAAAATTTATCTGAATTAAAAGCGGGTGAGTGTCTTCTAATAAGTTCATTTTATCATGCTAGATATTTTTAATCATACTATTTTTTATTACATATAAAAATATTGATATTAATAAATGATAGATTTAGTTTATTTATCGTTTTAAATTATTTTTTAATATATGCCAATATGACTTTATCTCCTTTTAGTCACTTTAAAAAACATGTCAGTTTTAGATCCTTGACATTTTTTAATTGTTTTTTTAGTCATTAGTAACTATCGTAAGTTTAAAGCTAAATATTGTCATAATATTATCAGAAAGGTTAAAAATAGTAGAAAAGTTGTGATAGAAAAACTATGTCTCAATTTGTGATAATATTTATAACATAGTTATAATCTTTGTGACGAATATTAATCTATTATAAATGTTTAATTAAGTAAATTTATGACAGATTTTGTGAATCACTGTTAAGTTTTCATTACAGGTAAATATGGTAGAATGGATAAACATTCATTAATAATAATAATAATAATAATAATAATAATAATAATAATAATAATAATAGTAATAATACTAACAATAATAATAAAGTTTGTCATAGAAACGCCTCTCAGAAATAGAAAAATGGAATTTATGTATGAAGAAAGTTAAATAACAGTAACTGATGTATGTAGAAAGTTAAATAACAGTTACTGGCTTATGTCATTCCTCTAACTTGTTAATCATTATAACAGTACAGAAGAAAGAATGAATAAGGTTGTTTGTAAGAACAGTAATAGTATTTTGCAGTTGAGTTTGAAACTAGAGTAGAAATAAGGTTGTCGAAATATGGGTAAAGTAGTCCTTAGTTTAAAGCAATAGTGAAGTAAGTGGTGTGTGCACTTTTAATCTTCAGTAGGGAAGGAACGAGATACATAAAGAACAAACACCCAAGAGATTGCTTTATTCCCATTGTGTGATAAAGACATTGCACATCACTTGCACTATTTCACTTTAGATTTAAGGCTGTATTGATTTGGATCATTGCAATGATCTATTTCTGCAACCACATTTGTCACACTCTATATATAACCAATTACTTATCTTCAAACAATAATTAAATCCTTTCACAACCACTGAACTTACCAAGAGAAGAGCATATATTAAGGAGTAATTTGAGATTTTGACTGTTGCATTGCATACCTATAGAATCTACCTAGACCCAAATTCACACATGTCTCCAAATTGTGCCACCATTACATTACAGTATGAACAAAGGCCTCAACATCTCTTTAATGATTCCAAAACAAAACCCCATCTCCTATTATTTTAGTACTGCCAATCAGGGAAATCCTTAGCACTTTTTCTAATTGTTTGATATAGTTGTATAGGGAAAGATTAATACTTGAAATTACTGATAATTAAACTAAAAAAACTGGTCTTTTTCATCATGTATATGTCTAAAGTTGATACTTGGTAACACTTATTACACTAAAAACAATCAAAACCTATTGTCCTTGCTTTTGGTAATCCTGAAACACAACCAACCACTACATAAGCAAGAACTTTTGCAGGCCACTAACTTTCTGCCACGATCGCACCCTTGATTCTCCCCCAACATTACTTGATTCAGCTCACTGAACTCAACCCTTCACTCAGACTCACTTCAGTTCCCTTCTTTCACCAAAACACACATAAACAATACACAGAAACCAACCAAAGTACAAATTTTATTACCTTCAAAAGTGCTAAAAAATTAATTTTGTTATGCAGCCTTGGAAAATTGAAATTGCACAGGTAAAACATGCATTGAACCAACCGTTCAGACCCTAAGTAATAGAAAAGTAGGTATAATATCCATATATCTTGCCGTAGAAATATTTGTCATTTTAGTAATAACAGCTTTAAGTACAAGCGCATCAGGAAACTAAAAATGATCTACAAGCCGTTGTTTAGGAACAAATAACATCATCTTTCAAACTGACGGATGTGTACTGAGCTAACTACTTCATTTACCATTAATATGTACAGAGAAACTTCAATTTGGATTGCTAAAAGGTAACAACACCTACATAAAATAGAACAAGTCCTTTCTTCACCCCTCTAAAAAAGTAATAGGACAAAATGTTGTTTCCTATAAATCATAGGATTAATTATATTGAGAATTCTACCTATTAATTCTTGTGCCTTTTCTCTTTCAGAAAAATAGAAATTTTCATAGCTTCCATTTTTCTATCTAGCAACATAGCTTCTGTCGTCTACAGGTAGCAAAGTTGCTTGCCACTTCACAGAATAATGGAGAAAATTGTTCCCACTACCCTAGCAATAACAGATGACTACAATGAACTTATGTTTCTTTTATACAAATATAGGTTATCGCTGAGAAATACTGGCTCCTCAGATTGTTAAGGAAATTAGCCATATCACATAGATGCTTATTAGTATGCATATAACAGACAAACCAATATAAAATGTGCTTTGCCAGCATTATTTACAAACTGCAAGAAGAAAAAGCGGTTTCATATTATTTCAAGTAAATGGTGTCTATCACAGTGGTTTTAACTTTAAGGAGCTAAAAACTAAGTCCAGGCCATTAAAACAAAGTCAGATCACAAATGCATACTATATCTTACCAATGACATCAACCAACCATGACCTCTTGTTTGTTGGTGGCTTTTCTTGTTATACTTCCAATGGAATGTCCTTATATTCATCTTCTTCATGTTCAGATGGTACATGTATAGTTTCTCCAACTTCAGCTAGTGAATGAAGTGTCTCTAAATTTATTACCCGAAGTGTCAAAATGATATATAATTACTATCCAATAAAAGACTAATTAACAAAAATGATCAAGTGATAATACTTAATGAAGAAATGGGTCAACTATGGTGCTGTTTGTTAGGACATGACAATTTGCATGTAACTTTTCCTTTGCTGATAGAGTGAAATAAGTGAAACTTCCAACTACTTTTCCAATTGGTGGGAACAATGTGCTTAGACTAGAAGGCCTAATGTTTGGTTCATCATTAATACGACACAATCTATTGAACACAGTCTCAATTCCATCTAGGTATCTAGAACACAAAGTTAAGCACTCTTCCACCATATACCCTTTAACTATTGAGCCTTCAGCTTGTGCCTTATTAAGCACATAAGACTTCAACTTTCCTAAGTACCTCTCAATAGGATACATCCATCGATATTGGACACATCCTCAAAGCTTGACATCTTCTACTAAATGCATAATCAAATGAACCATCACTGTGAAAAAAGAAGGAGGAAATAACATCTCCATGTGACACAATGTGAGGACAACTCTATCTTGTAATTGGATAAGTTCATTTATCTTCAAAAACTTATTACAAAATTGTCTAAAAAAAAGCATAGATTAATCAAAACAAAGGGCACTTCTTTAGGAAGTGTCTTAAGCATTGCCAAAGGGAGAAGTTGCTCCATTAAAACATGTGAGTAATGACTTTTTAATCCTTCAATCTTATGTTGTTTGACATCAATGCATCTACTGATGTTACTTGAGTAACCATCAAGTACAATTATGTTCTTTAAAGTTTACATAAACATATCCTTATTTACATTTGACATTATATATATAGTAGGAAGATATCTATCATTTTCGCCAGCCATAGATTTGGTCTAATACCCCAAAGTTGTAAGTCTTTTCTTGCCTTTATATTGTCTTTGCATTTATTATTTGTGCTATCATTCAACAATGTAAACACTATATTGTCACAAACATTTTTATCAATGTGCATAACATCTAGATTATGGTGCAATAAGTTATCTACCCAATAAGGAAGCTCTAAAAATATACTTTTCTTTCACCATTCCCATATGAATCAAAATTTTTATTGCCAATGTTCCATAACTTCTTTAACTCTTCTATTAATGGTTGTAAGTATACATCAATATTGTTGCTCAGTGCTCGCTTTCCTGGAATGATCATGGAGAAAATGAATGAACTTTGTTTCATACACATCCAAGGAGGAAGGTTGTATGACATAAGTAAAATTGGCCAAATACTATGACTAGTGCTCAAGTTGCCATATGGATTGAACCCATTAGTAACTAAACTAAGTCTCACATTTCGAGGGTCTAAGACAAATTGAGGGTGCATCACGTCAAATTTCTTCCATGCTTTAGAATCTCTTGGATGTCTTAAGATGCCTTCATTTGTACTTTCTAATGCATGTTATCTCATATGCTCAACTATTTTAAATGACAAAAACATCCTCCATAATCGAGGCTTCAAAAGAAAATACCTTAACACCTTTATAGGAATCTTCTATCACTTATTAACAACAACATCATCACCAATTGTACTTTTCTTTTTTTGGCTTCCATCTTGATGTCTTACATTTCTTACAAAAATATTTGTATTTGTCTTTTCCAACACACAACATATAATCATTCAGACAAGGATCAATTTTGGTGTAATTAAGACCAATCTTGTTAATGACTTTTTTGGCTTCACAGATTGAATGTGGAATTTTTGCATGTTCAAGTGCATATGCTAGCAACTCTAGTATCATGTACATAACTATGTCACTAATTCTGCATAAACATTTGATGTGATACAACTTGACCAAGAATGAAAGTTTCAAATATTTATCACATCTTTCATATAAACTTTGCTGTCGTTCTTGTATTAAGTCAAAAAAAATTGTACCATGATGACTTCTAGTATGGCTTGACTCTGCATTGAAATCGTCATCATCCACCATGTCATTATTAGAGTAATGATGCACAAATACATCATTAACCATTTCACACATATTATTAGTAATTGGAACTCTTCCACCATCTTCTTCAACCAAGACACCTATTTCATTATTTAATCTTTTCTCCACGTGTAGAAGTCACACTGTATACCCTTTTGAAAAAGATTTAACAATTAAATGCTCATATACTACTTAACGACATTGTCATTTCTTAAAATTGCATTTCTGACATGGATATATTATCTTTCTCCTAACACCGCTATTAGTGAATGCGAAGTCCAAAAAGGTATTCAATCCTCCTATATATCGAGTTGTATTTTGAGACATATTTATCCATGATTTGTCCATTAAAATGAGCTCTATTCATGCCAAGAGGATTGTAAGATTAGAATAAATGACCATATTTAAAGAAGTTCACTACATACGAAGAATTTACTAAACTGGTTATAAAATCAAGTCCTATACCAATTTAGTTATAAATTTTAAGAGTAAAATAGTCCTACTTATGAAAATGAAAAGTGCAACACTAAGTAGTTTTCCTACTTAGTTATAAAATTGTTGATAGGAAGAATTCAACACTAAGTAATCCACCTATTTAGTGTTAAAAATAAAGAGTGAATGAATGAAACACTAAGTAGCAAACTTACTTAGTTATCAAATTCAACTAGTTTTAAACCAATTTGGAAAACATCAACAAAACATTAATTAAAAGACTAAGTTGTAAATAAGTAAAAATAAATAAACCATGAAATCTAAGTGATTCATTGCTCAACCTTATTCTTAGTGACTATTCTTTTCCTTCAAAAACAAAAGTAAGCATTAGTCTCAAATGTAAACATCAAATCAACAATAATTGGATTAAGGCTAAACAATGATTTAGTGAGTTATTGAATGTTAGACATGAAAAAGCATTACATACAGATCAAAATTTTAACCACAAATAAATGAAAACATAATAAATGAAAACATAATAAATGAAAACAAAATCGCACATCCAAGTCAAAACAGAGAAACTTGAGAGCAACCATGCTATTTACAAACAAAATATTTCCAAATCAAAGGTAGTATAATAGTTTTTTTACTTACATGGACGAAACCAAGGTGTTAAAACCTAACTTCTTCCCAACTTTAGTACTTCAATAGCTAAACTGCTCGTTTGAAACAAAACGTATGGTTAATAAAGAAAAGAAAATCTTATGTAAGCCTATATAAAAATTAAATGAAAGAATTGAGGTCTCGTTCCACTCACAACAAATCTCCCACAATGTAATGTAAGGTTCAACTCTTGAGATAGGTGTGATATCTAGGTCTCCTTTGTTCTTGTCAACACCTAATTTCGTCCGGATAAGTAAATAAATAAAAATAAAGAATAAAATAATAATAATTAATGGTGGGTAAAGAAAAAAATAATAAAATAATTTTCCTTAATTTTTGAAATATTAGTTTGATATGTTAATAATTTGAATCAATATTATGCCAATAATTATAAGCATTAATTAAAGGTTTAATCCTTTTCGACATCCCTATTTGTGCAGAATTGTCTCAGATAGGTCCTCGTTTTCTAAAGTGTATCAAAATGGTCCTTAATTTTGAAAATTGAAATCAATTGAGACCTTTCCGTTAAGTTGGTTGGACGACGTTAAAGAAATTGATGCGTGGGTTGCTGAGACTACCAAATGGTATTGACATGGCACATTACTGTTGTTGACCTGGCTTAATGGTGAGTTTTTATATTTAAAAAAGTTAAATTTTTAAATCAAATTGCAACCATGGTGGAAAACATCCAATTCATCCCCCAATCCATCCTCCACAATCCCCAACCCCCAACCTCTACTTCGCCCTTCTCTCCCAACACTCTTCCACAACCCCCAACCTTTACTTCGCCCTTCTCTCCCAGCGCTACAGCACTCGACAAAGTATAATTATTATTTTCAAAATCCAATTTACCTAAAATTGATGAATGATCAGAGACAAAAACACATTTGACTCAAACTAAAAAGTTTTAATATTTATGTGCGATTGGATCAACTAGATATTTATTTTAATGCCAAAAACTCAAGGAATCAGAGGTGAAGTGAAAGAGACGAAATCTGTATGCACAAACATTCATTTATCACAATGGGGAAGATTTTGATTGATTCAACCACCATCGCAGAACCATTCCAAGGTTCGCCGCCAGCAGTGCTTCCATGGCGGGATCCCAGATCGGAGTCTATTATTGTCGTAGGTCTCGTCGTTCCGGCTAGTGGTGCGACCTTCGTCGGCCTGGAAGAGCAGCAGCGGTGCCACCTCTAGAACCTCCATGTCAAAGGCGTGCTCTGGAAGCCGTCACATGAGGTAGAGGACTCGTCATCTTCTCTGCCGTCGTCCTCCCATCTTAGATCTGTCGTTTCCCGACTCTCACACGGCGGCGAGGAATTGTCTGTTCACGGCGTCTCGGAAGGCGATGGGACTCGAGGAGGTGGACGCGCACGAGTTGCGGCGGCAGACGGTGACTCGGTTCTCGGAGGATCTTCGATCTGTGCGTTTTGAGGCGGCAGACGGCAATCATGTCGTTCAGGAGGTCAAGTTGTTGGCAAAGAAGGAGGATCTGCTCTTGGAATGGTTCTGCGACGGTGAGGAAGATGAGATTGAATCACACAAAAGGGTGTTGGTGAGAAGGTTGATCTCTGGTTCTCCAGAGAGGAGAGAAGATGAGGTTGGAGTTGGCGAGGAAGAGGAGAAGGTTTCCACGTATCTGAGATTTACTGTGCCACATGTTATTAAATGCCAGCTCACCATGCCACAAGGCAAAAAATTTAACGCCGTCTACGACAATTAACGGCAAGGACGTTATTACTTAAATTTTACATAAAAAGGAACCTAAACGAGATTTTTCAAAATAAGAGGACCTATCTGAGACAATCATGCACAAATAGGGATGTCGAAAAGGATTAAACCCTAATTAAAATAACATTTGGTAGGTCAGTTGCTTTTAAAGAGGAAAATATGATTTTAAAAATGGACAAATTTTCTGATAATAATTATAGTCAATGTCTTGAATATTATTTGATTTCTTTTTCTTGGAAGACATTTTATTTCCCTATTTGTCAATTAATTCACAATTAAGGGAAAAATTACCATAATATTACAATGTATGTATATAAATACGCACACTGTCATGAAAAAAGAGATGAACAAGAGAGAGATACACTCTGAAATAATAGAGATAGAAAGAATGAGAGAGAGTACAGAGGAAAGTAAGTTCTCACGCTAGAGGAACTTTGGCAAAAGAAACGGAGAACTCAGGGAATACTTAAAGCCAAAAGGGTATGTCATCTGTGCACCATTCTCCTTCTCTTTTCATTGTACTTTGAAGGTTTTTGTTAGAAGTTATAAAAAAGAATATCTTTTCGCGTTTCTTTTGGTATTGGTTATATCTCCCGCGTGATATTTATTTTTTAAAATTTTGCTAAAAGAATAAATAATAAATAAACAATTTAAAAAAAAATTAAAAAAGAAAATATTTCTTATACGTATTTTCCTATAAAAAAATATTAAATCATAAAATAAAGGGTATGGGTACGCGTCGGCTTATGGTGAGTCTCTTTCCTTTTCTTTTTTTCCCACCATATTTTTACAAATAGAAGAATACAAAAATCTTTAAAAAAAACAATGTCAATCTTTGTCGGGTTTCACTTTTTAAAAATCTCAAACAATCAATAATAATTTTCAAACAAACTTCGCATTTCTCTAGATAAAGAATTACGTAATACCTTATTGTCCATCATAAATGTATATACGTAGGAGCTAGGTCAATCGTTGTCGGATTCATAAAACAAAAAATGTTTTTTGGTTTCTTATTAGTTTCTTTATATAATTATTTTTAGGAAAATTTAAATATTTTGAAAAATCACGTCAACTTTATACATTTAATTAAAGATTACTACCTTTGGACAGGCGCACTAGGGTGCTAACACCTTCTTTACGCGTAACCGATTCCTGAACCTAAAATCTAGTGTTCGTAGACCATGTTTTATTTTATGGTTTTCCATAGTTTTTCCATAATAAATATTGGTGGCGAATCCCAAAATCTTTTTTCTAAACCCGCTTGTTTTTTGGCTGGTCGTTCCGTCGCGATCTCGTTGCGACTGTTCTATTCAAGTTTCCTTCATTCTACTCAAGTCTGTTAGCCTTATACAGAAGAGAGGTTACATTTTAATATTATATTATATAATATTATATCTTTCACATTTATTTTATTCCTTTTCAGTTAATATTATAAAGCAGTTAATATATATTCTGAAAGTGGTCCATTTATTTTAAGATAAAAAACCGTTTTTAAAAAAACGTGCCCATGATTCTCCACCACAATCTCTTTTAACGTTATATACTCTGTGATGGTTTTTGGAGTAATACAGACTTTTTTCAGAAAATTTCATATCAGGTCACTGAGCCTACTCTTTCCTTCATATATATATCACCATCGTGTTTTAAGAGAAAGGGTTCAAAAACCAGAAATTAGGCAAGCGTACAACAATGGCTGGAGGTTGGTCTTTCTGCTTCCGCTTTTATTCTTGTAAATCTGAATATGATTAAATGTGCTTGTTTGATATATTTAGATTTATTGAATCTTCAGTATGAATCTGTTACACATTTTTACAAAGTCTCCTATGCTCTTCACGTTTGACTAGAGAATGAAGCATATTTCACAACCCAAAAAATCCCTAAATTTGAATGGGACGATGTTTTCTAATTTCTAAGGTTTTCGAAAGAGAGTTGAGGGATGGAAAAGGAAATTGTGACGAGATTCAAGCAACGACGAAATTAGGGATTGTGGGAGAAGAGAAGTTAATGGTGAGGGAGGGACAAAACTCAGGCGACAATGGCAGATAAGGACAGGGTGAAGGATGAAGACTTACACTTTGTTCACTTGAATGGATTTCACAGAGAGTGATTGAGGGAATTTAAGAGGATTTGAAAGTAAATTTTTTTGTTGTTTATTTGAGTAGATTTGGAGGTAAGTAAGAGTCCATTTGGAAGTACATTTTTTTAATCTATCACATCAATCAAATTCTACATTAATTCTTATAAATTTTACTTTCAAATTCACTCTTACTTACCTCCAAATCCACTCAAATAAACAACAAAAAAATTTATCTTAAAATCTTCTCAAATTCCCTCAATCACTCTCCTCCAAACGAAACCATAGTAATGAAAGACCAAAAACGAATCAATTTCAGGAAACAAAATGAACTAAAGCTGAATTCAGGATGATAAGGGTGAACAGATTGCTTGCACGTTTCTGGACAACAGGTATACAGAAGAAAGGCCAGAAAGAAATGAAGAAGAAGAGCGTTTGATCAGGGATTGCAAGGAACGAAATAATATCAATACACTTATCACAATTTATAAACCGCTAGAATTTCTTTTGAATAAAAACTCCAAACTTAACTAAAAAATTGCCTAAAATTTTTCGAGATTTTCGAAACTGCCGGAAATAAACTCCTCCTATATTAATTATTTTTATAGTTTTGTATATATCTGATTTCTTTTAACATGATATTATAAGTTAGATTAAGAAAAAACAATTAATAAATTCAACTCTATTTAATTATTGATTTTATTATTAAGATTTAAAATTGTCTATTTAATTATTGATTTTATTATTAAGATTTAAAATTGTTTATAAGAAATCATGACTTATTAAATAGTAATGAGAATGTTAGAATAGAAATTAGAAATATATTGTTAAATATTTTTACAATAAATTCCAATTCTCATGAAGTCTTTATCATATATTTTTATTTAATCAATTTCATTATCTTTTATAAAATAGATTTATTTTATTCATAAATCAATAATTTTGCATTCTTTCAAATTTCAAAAGTTTTTTTTAAATCTATAAATAATCATAAATTTTCTAAATAACGTGAATCTCTTCGAATAACATGTATCTAAACTTACCTACTTTATTATTTATTTCATTTGATATAACAATAAACAGTTTTTATAAGAATCATGCACAAGAAGCAACTTTATCGGTGCCAAGAACTTGTGGAAAAGAGATAAAACTTGTGGTTTTGCATATCCATCATTATATATTTTGAAATTGCAACTAGGAATTTGGTCACCATCGAATTAGTTGTAGCGGTTCTTCATTAATTAAATTCACAATTTTTTCATATAAATTATATGAAAAAAGATTTCTATTAATATTATATTTATATAAGTATTTTTTAATTTTATTTAATTTTTTCTTCAACCAAATCCATATATTTCCACTTCATTTCTGACCATTTTTTATACCTATTTACTTCAGCTCCCATCTTACCAATGAAAAGGAAAAACTTATCTTGATCATGATCAAGCGGTAGCTATCGTTCGTGTGTCTATGATGTATGTCTGCAAGCAAATAGTACGACATAGCAGAAAGCAGGCCGCCGGAACAAATATTCTCTCTTCCAATGCTTTATCCATTCCCCTCCTTCCACATGGCATACATCCAGCTCATTCTTTTTAAGCAAAAACAAAACAAAAATAAATATACAACATATTTTTTAACACTATTTCTTTTATTTATTAGAAAAAAACAATATAATTTGTTTACATTTTATCATAATTTTAGACGTTTATTTATTGTAAAACAATTGATGTTTTAATGTCAAATTAACTAATATTTTTTTCTCAAATATATTAGTATCTAACAATATGAAAAAAAATTCTTTGAGAAAAAAAACATTCATTTGATATTGATGGGTAAAATAATCATAAAAAAAATTAAGATTTTATATTTGTAAAGAAATAAAAAGTAAAAGATGATGAAGGAAAATATCAAAGTGTAAAAATTTATTATATGTAAAAGTATTAGTTTCCTAATAATATTCATCGCTCGAGATGCAAAGCATAAAAATATGCATATTCTTGAGTTAGAATATGCGCCAACATTTTACATAGTAAAGATTTCTTAATTTATGTATATTAAGTCTAAAAGGGAGATAGATATATAATTTACAATGTCTAATTAGATTAAGTCCAAGAAAAGTATTTGGAAGAGTAAATACAACTCAGAGGGTAAAAGCCGGCAAAGAATGTCGATAAAATCAATATTAGAACTCCTATATATCTAATCGTCATTCATTTTCAAATCGGTGTGACCTAACAATTCATCTAAGCAATAACATTTGCATAGAAAACATTTGTTAGTTCTTCCCCTATTTACTCTAACTCCTTATAGTTCAATAATCAAATGGCTTCTTCTTCAGCTAGTCTTGCCTTCTTTGCCATCTCCATGGTTCTGCTTTCCTCGGTTGCTTTGGCTACTGATTTTGTTGTGGGTGATGACAAGGGTTGGACTCTTGATTTTAACTACACAGTTTGGGCACAAGACAAGGTTTTCCGTGTCGGTGACAACCTTTGTATGTTCCGAAAAACCCTAGCTATTTCTTCTCAGTTAATTTTGCTTCCCACTTTACATATACTTCTCGAAGTTATCACTATGATTTGCATGAATTAATGCTCTTATAAAAGCTTTATCTTTTTTACCGTTTTATTAAACATAAAAGAAAAAACAATGGTTCTTCACATGAATACTGTTATTATACGTGTTTGGAGTTCCTTTGCTAAGATGAAGATGCTCTTATGGCAGTGTTCAACTATGAGAACTCGAAGCACAACGTGGTGAAAGTGAGCCAAACAGAGTTCCACGATTGCAGTTCCACGGCAGCGAACGATGTACTCTCAAGCGGAAAGGACGCCATCACGCTGAAATCAGAAGGGAGGAAGTGGTACATTTGCGGCAAAGGCAACCACTGCAGCAATCATCAAATGAAGCTCGTCATCAACGTCGAGTCTGCAGCTCCGACACCGGCTCCCACTTCCTCCGCTCCTTCTCTCGTCGCTTCTCTCTCTGCTGGGGCCCTCATCGTTGCCGGAGCAGCAATCCTTGCCTGAGATCAACGCACCTACCATTGAGCAAAAACTTTTATTTCCTTGCTGGATGCATTATCATCATTCGTTTTATGTTGTTTTTGCTATAAGCTCGTCTCAATAATATGTCTGATTTGATTTGGACTGCAAGATAAGTGTTTGTGGAAAACACGATGCATGCTTCGTTACCCATTCCTATTAATTACCTCTTATATTCATAAGTAAATCGTAATTATTTCTGCTAATTATGATTTCTAATGTATTTCGTTAATAACACATAGTACTGCAAATATTTAGTATTGTGCTATTTTGCTAAAACTTTAATTTGTGAACTAAATGTTTTAAGTCTACTTTACATTATTGATTTTTTTTCTCTCCCTTAAATTAAAATAAAATCCACTGTATCTCTAGATTGCAATTACTTTATTTTTTTCACTCTCGATTGAAGTAATTGGAGAGAAAAGTCTTTGTTTTTTTTTACTCTATTTCACCTATTAATTGTGTAAATTTCACTTTTATTTTACACTTTTTAAGGTTAAATTCGTTACTCATGCTCTGTTGAGTGACAAAAGAAATGGAGCGAGATAAAAAAAAGACTAAAAAAATAAGTAAAAATTAAGGTTATTTAGTTAAAAAGAAACATGTGATGAATGGTGAAAGTGGAGACGTTTGGTTGAAGATAAATACATGAAAAATAAAGTTATTTAAGTAAAAGGAAATATATTTCTAGTTTTTATTATTATTAATAAAAAAATTTATTTTTAATACCATATCTCTCTCTATATATATAACAAAAAAAAAAAGAGAGGAGAATATAGAATTGGGGATGCGTTGACTGAGGAGACATACTTCCGTGAGACCGTGCCTTTTTCGTTGTGTTTGTTTGTATTTCCTATTTCCTTCCTTCCAAAGATCAATAAATTTGAACAGGTTAAATATTACAGATATAATTCAAATTCAAATTTAAGGCTATTTAAATATTCATATAAATTATAATGTTTGAATCGTTTGAATGAACTTTTCGATAAACAATGTTATAGGGCAAAATTATAATACAACGAATTGTAAAATATAATGTTATAGTCTATATGAATTGGATATAATAGAGAAATTTATGCAACATGGGCAATTCAAATGCGAAATATATTTGAAGCTAAGTTGGCTATAAAGATTAAACATTCCAATGAAAAAGTCCATTTGACTTTATGTAAACAAAATTTATAAAAATACAATAACATTTTTAAAATTATTGCAAATGTTTTAAGCTTCAATTCTTTGAAAAATTGAAGCCTTTAGATGAATAGGCTTCAATTGTATAAGAAACGGTGTTTAAAGATACTTAATAATTTAAAAAATATCATTATATTGAAAATATTTTATTTGAGTGACAAATTTTAGGCTTTGTTTTTTCTAAAACTGAAACCTATAAAAATAGATTTGCTTTTATAAAAAAATCGAAGTCTAAAGTTCTATTTAGGGATAATTTTTAGAAATATTATAAAGGTGTCAAGTTCCTACTCTATTTTATTATTACAGTAATTTGTGTTTTCTTCTCCTCCTCCACTGCGAACATTGTACTACATGGTGGTGGGAAGGTGTAGCTTTTCAAAACGCGTATAGGGTTGCATCTCCTCAATTGTTGCTCGTGTTTCACACTTTTAGTTTCCTATTATTAACTTAAAAATGTTTAATGTGAGCTTACTTTTTTCTAATATGTTGAAATTATTTATTTATTTATTTATATGTTAGATATGTTGAAATTATTTATTTATTTATTTAAAAATTGGTTAATTATATGGTTAAATATATCAATTTATTTTGTTTGATTTGATATTGTTGTTGCATTCAGATAACCTTAGTTTTCTATTTGAAATTTAATAAGAAAATTATTTACTATCTATGAGTTCACATGGTTGTCAACGGTGTTAGGCTAATGAGTTTGAAGGTGACCGATGGGTGAATCGATAAGAGACATAAAATTGTTAGTGTTGTTTGAAATTATAAGAAAACATTAGAAGAGAGGGTTCAATAGTGTTATGGAAAAACTTTTTTCACAGATGGGCGTTTAACAACCTTGGTGACGGTTAAACGGTCTACACAAGTTGTTAGACGTTTGATTTATACGGCATTGTTTCAACCACAACGTTAAATATACAGTGTTTTTCAAGTATTTAGCAAAACTACTGTAGTGTTTAAGAAAGACTCCTAGGAAAATAACGTCTAATGACAATAGCATTTATCAATGGTTAACTTTGTAAGCAATTGTAGTATTTATAAATAAGGTGTTTTGTAAAGCTAAAATAATAAACACATAATTATTTTATACTGGTTCATTCAATTGAGCTACGTCCAGATTTTCTTTAAAACCTTTTAGAGGGTTCCACTATAATCTCAACAAGATTACAACTAAGTATTAGCACGAGTCTTGGTTACACTAGTCAATCTTGGTAACACCTGTTATGCTGACTAGAACTGAGTATATTATATATCATTCTTGGCAACCTTAGTCAATCTTGGTAACACCTGTTACGCTGACTAGAAATGAGTATTAAACATCACTCTTGGCAACCCTAGTCAATCCTAGTAACACTTGTTACGTTGACTAGAATTGAGTATTAACACCACTTTTAGCATCCTTAGTCAATCCCGGTAACACTTGTTATGCTGACTAGTTCAAGTATTCTAAACCACTACTAGTTCCCTAGTCAATCCTGGTAACACCTGTTACGCTGACTAGTTTGAGTTTACCCACTCATGGTTTTCCATATATAAATGTTTAACAGGTGTTTAACTCAACTAAGCTAACCACTAAGTGTTTGAATTCTCTTCAGAATGTACAATCAATTAGATTGTTTATAAGTCTTATAACTCTCGCAAATAGGATGTGTTTACAATACAACTCAGTCTAATAAATGTTGTAGGATTTTTTCTCTTCTTACATATGTAAGCTTATGACTCTATAAAGCCTGAGAGTGTATTCTCAGAGTTTTTGTTCTTGCACGAGTGTGATTTTTGCTTTTTTAAATGATCTTTTCGTTATTTGTATGCTTATCCTTCTTGATCTTCTTTCTAAGGGATCTTCTATTTATAAGCTTCATGGGAAAAGATCCTTAGACAATGGTTGTCTTCAATCTTTCGATCTTCGTTGTCTTTTTCATAGGTAGCAACAATAGGTTAAAGTCAACATGTCAAATCAGGCATGCTTTTTGTAGTACTTTAACCAAAGTGGGTTGTCGAAATCTTCAACACGACTTTTGATGGGGAGAACATTCCATGATTGTCTTCTTTGTTTCTAACATCCACTTCTAACTTGTTCATGATGGATCAGGTTATTCCTACAGGGAGGGTTTCGTTTCCGATGTCTCAATGATGCGAGGAGCTCGTTTCGTTGGCATTCTTCTGGTAGTGGAGATCGTAGGAGCTCCCTTTTCGAAGCAAACTGCAATGACAACGGAATGAGCTGCAGTTTTTGTTTCGCGTTTCAGATTAGGGTTTTGTTTTGAGAATTTTAGGGTTTTGTTTCTTGTGTTCTTTATTCTTCTCTATAGATTTGGTTTCACAATTTAGGGTTGGGGTTCCTACGTTTGGGCTTGGGTTTTTCTGTGAGATTGTGATTTGGGATTTTCATTTTCGATTTGGATTTTTGCTTGTGAATCTGATTTTCGCAATAAGGGATTTTGGGTGTTTCTTCTCTGTTATGTGATTGAACAAAAGCTTTTACATGTTTCTTTAATTGATTCCCAATTTTTTGCCAATGAACCCTAATTCAAAAAAAGAACTTTGACTTTCAAAAGGAACTTTGAGTTTATGAACCCCAAATTCCCAAAAAGCAATTCCAGCAAAAGAAGTCAAATCCCTAAGTTCTGTCCATGTGAAGTACGAATAAACTCTAATTTCCCAAAATGAATTCCCAATTTTTATGAACCCTAAACTCTGAGTTTCTTTTCCCAATTCATAATTCGAAAAAACTATTCGGTTAATTCACTTTTGCCAAATTCTTTAAATTAAGAAAAGGAAAAATACACGTCAGAATTACCTAAAATAAATAACAAACTCTATGTCATTTAACATTAACATTAGATGTCACGTATATGCCAGTCTAACATCTTTGGTCCAATTTAACGGTAGGGCTCTAATCGTACCAATTTTTACAAAAATTAAGACTTGAAATAAAAAATAAGTAACAGACCTCTTTGATATTCTAAAAAAAAAGAAAAACCTGACGAATTATTAAACCTTAATTCAATTCTCCATGGGTATGACCCGTTTTCTTTAAATCTAATCTAACTTAGCATTTTATAACTTAGAAAATATTATTATTTAACAAAATTGAGAAAAATTAGACATAATGAAAAAAATCTTTGACTAAAAATTATTATCAATAAATTCCACTTCCAAAAAATATGAATATATCTTTGAAATTTTTTAAATAATAATTTATTTAAATAGTTTTCTTAATTTAATGGTAATTAATTTTTTTTATCCAAATAAAATTAAACTTTGAATTATCTTATACAAATTAAAAACTTTAGAGAATAAGATTAATTTAAATAAATATATTTAAATGTTTTAAAAATTATAAAATTTCCTAAATACAAGTTAAGCTTTTTGAAATGACGAAAACCTCAAAACTTCAAATTTAAGATGTGCTTTCCAAAATGAAAACCTAAAATTTTCATTCTGTTGTTTAGGATTTGCAGCAACGTTTCCAGCAAAGATGTGGCTCCCAATAAGTTAGAGGTTTTCTTCTCTTCCTTTCCTTCCCAAGTTTTCTCCTTTTCTTCCAATCCCCACTTCCCCTTTCGTTCTCACTCTCACTCCCAAACCTCCTTACACCACGAAGCTATCTCACAATTCAATGGCTTGCTTAAGGGAAATATTTTGGGATTTCTTGTGAAGATGAAGCGCTACCCTACTGCTATTTCTCTCATTAAGCAAATGGAGCTTAAGGGAATTCGCCCTGGCCTTGTTATTCTCACCATATCCATCAATTGTTTCTGTCACTTAGACCAATTGGCCTTAGCTTTCTCTGTATTTGCCAAGATTCTCAAACGGGGTTATCACCCAGATGCCATAACATTAACTACACTGATCAGATCTTTCTGTGATAAGGGTGAGATCAAGAAAGCACTAAGCTTTCACGACAAAGTAGTAGCATTAGGATTTCCGCTCAACTAGTTTACCTACGGGACTCTGATCAATGGATTGTACAAAATAGGAGAAACTAAAGCTGCCATCAAATTGCTCAGAAGGATTGAAGGTCTATCAACGGTAATGTACAGTACAATTATTAACCGCCTATTCAAAGATAAACATACAAAAGAAGCTTATAATATGTATTCTGAAATGGTTGTCAAAGAAATCTCTCGTAATGTTGTTACCTATACTGCTCTAGTTTATGGCTTTTGCTTTGTGAATCAGATAGAACAAGCGTTTCGTTTCATTTCATAAATGAAATGCTATCCAATGGTATCAAGCCAAATGTTTATACCTATAGTATATTGATGGATGCATTATGTAAGCAAGGAAAGCTAAGAGAAGCAAAGAATGTGTTGGGTGTGATGATAAAAGCTTAACGTGAAACCTAATTATTTTAGCTTATTGCTTTAATGGATGAGTATTGCTTAGTTAATGAAATGAAGAATGTGAAACAAGTATTTAATGCAATGATCCGGATAGGAGTGAGTCCAAGTGTATCCAGCTACACTATCATGATAAATGGACTCATAAGGAACGATAGGTTGGATTAGGCCATAAAACTCTTTCAGGAAATGCGCAAGAGGGATGTGGTTCCTAATAAAGTAACTTACAATAGTCTTATAAATGGTTTTTGCAAATCTGGGAAAATAGCTTATGTTTGGAATCTTATTGATGAGATGCATGATAGAAATCAACCATCGGATACAATCACTTACAATTGTTTGTTAGATGCTTTATGCAAAAACTATCATCTAGACAAGGCATTTGAATTATTCAAGACAATGATGGAAAAGGGAATTCAACCGGATATGTACACATGGAACATACTTATTAATGGAATCTGCAGAGGGGGAAGACTTGAGAAGGCACCAGAGATCTTTCAAGATCTTTCAATTAAAGGCTACCCTTTAGATGTATGTAGTTATAGTACTATGATAAGTGGTCTTTGTAAAAAGGGTTTGCTTGATGAGGCATTGACCTTATGGTCCAAAATGGAAGACAATGGTTGCTTGCCTGATGCAGTAGCTTTTGAAATAATGATTACTGCTCTCTTGGGAAAGGATGGCACTGATAAGGCAGAGGCATTTCTTCGTGAAATGATCTCTAGAGGCTTGTTGTAATAGTAGAAGGTGAAATCTCATTTATTAGAGGAGTCTTACCTTTCTTCAACTTATTCCTCACATGCTGCATACTGGATGTGGAATTGATATTTTTTTATTTTTTATTGTGTACCCTGCATTTTGATTGCTATAGAGCTTCTGTTTTCTTTGACATTGCATTTTTATTATGGAATTTGTTTAAATTATTATTACAGGGTTTCAAATAAATGATTTTATTGTCTTTCTAGACCAAAATGGTGATGTCACTCCCTGTGTCTAAAATCTTCATGGCTTTTTATTTCTAACCGTTTCATATTCCCCATTCATGTTCGTGAGAGCCAAAATATGTTTTTTCTATAGGATAGTGTTGCACCTAACTGAAGCCATATATCTTTCATTATTTAATTACTTGTAGGATTAGTTAGTGGTAGTTAAGTCGAACGAAGTGTAATGATTGATTTTTTTATAACTCTTATTTTCTGGACAGTTTTAACGTTTTTTTTTGTCACAATTAGTATTAGGTAGGTAGTTTAGTTTTAGAGGGAGAAGCAGCTTTAGTTTTCATTTTCTTTCAAGTTCTGGACAGTTTATTTTCTGTCCATTGGCTCCAAATTTCGTTTGCAATTTCAGATTTGTATTCTTCTCTAATCTCTTTTACTTTCTTTGTTTGGATTGATTCAATTTCTTTACTGCTTTTGCTATTGAAATTAAGTCCTAAATCTGTTCTTCATCTTTGAATGCTGTTTTAGTTTCTTTACAATGCAATTTCATCATGCTTTTACTTTGTCTATTGCTTTAAACTCATCTACAATTTTACATTTCAGATTTATGCAAATTTCACATAGTTAACTCTGTATATTGGCCTTGCATTTTTAGCTTTCCGTCACTGTTTCTGATTGAAGCAATTTTTAGTTTTGCGCATCAAAATTTCAAAGTGATACATACTTTAGCTTTAGATAGATGATCGAAACAGAAGTTTGGTTTCAATTCTGCACTCATTTGACAGCTTTGCCAGTTTTAGTAATTAGGTTTTACTGCTTTGATGGTTATTCCAGTTTTCAAAATTTAGTTCTGCACCAGTTTTAGTTTGCTTTTATGATTTCAATTGGCCAATATTACTTTCAATTTTTGTTTCTAATTTATTGTAGTCATTGTACTCCAATTTTAATATATTCATTTTGGAATTCCATTTCACTGTGATAACTGACGCAGCTCATACTGTTTTTTCGTTTTCATTACTTTTATTTATTGATTTTTGATTCCTGCGCTTCGCCAAATCGATGTGTATGTCATGTTTACTTCTTTCCATTCAAAATAGTTTTACTTTGTTAAATTTAATCATTTATTATACCACTGTTTTCACGTTCAATTTTCACCGAGATATTTCATCAAACAGTTTTAGGCACTTATCTGTTTTACTAAACCTCTTCCTTCCATGTTTCATAATGAGTTCCTTGTTTTTTAACACTGCCTTTTCAAATTACTGAGAATTTCTCTTTTTGGGTCTCCTTTCCTTCTTTTCTTTTCTTTCTTTGCTTACAAGATTCCCGTTAGTTACTTGTTAATTCCGGAAGTAATATGGCTCGGCACTATAAAAGATGAGTACGGTTTAGTATGATCCAAATGGAAGATACATCATGTTCTTGAGTTTGATAGATCTAAATCTTCAGTAACATCAATTTTTTTTTTCTCTTACAGATATTTGGTTTCGAACATGATGAAACTTCAAAACTTACTCATGTTTCATTCAATATTTTCTGGAAATTCTTTACTATCAGTAGGTATACTTGTACCTTGAAATACCCATCTTTGATCTAATGATTACTCTATTCCCTCTCAGTTGTTTGCGGAGTTTTTAATCATAAATTTTACATATTCCAAATGAGAAGGTTAAGGTACCTTGTTAGTACGAGAAAAAAACCAACCTATTTCCTTTATCAAAAAACTTCCAAATATAAATAATTTCTTTTCTCATGACTATAGAACTGTTTCGGAACATAAAACTCTTAGTGACTGAATGATCGAATGATATTGGTGGTGACCGAACGGTAATGGTCAAATTAACTCAGTGTTAGAAAAAAGATGACGTGACACTCTACCGTGAGCTAACTCAACTTCTTTTTAACATTGTTGGTTTTTTAGGACGGAAAATTATGTTTTTCTAAAAAAGAAGGACTAAAAAATACCTTATTTTGAAAGAAAGACTTAAAAATAAAATCACTTAAGATTAAAAACATATTTTTAACCCTAATGTAATCGGGTTGAGATGGAGAAATCTGGACTTCTATAAATTGGACTCTTCCTTATTTTGAAATGCTTTGACGTACAAAAACAAAATTTAACCAAAGTTGCATGATCTAAAAAGAATTCAAACTTTTTCCAAGTTGGTGAATTCGAAAAGTTGCCCACAACATCATCATTCATGACTTATACAAGGTAAAACGTATCACAAGTTACGTCAATTGTTTCATAAAGTTAGTTAAATTGACGAAGTTAATTTGAATAGTTATTCTTTTAAAAAAGAGTTGATCTTTCAGTATAAATTATAATTTTTGTCATATATGTTTGATACAATCAGAGAGACGGGTCAGTTATCCGTTAACAGTTCCATCTAAAAGTATTTGCTTCCTCTGCTGCCCTATTACTTATTGAGTATCATACACACAGTATTCATCAATACTCACAAATATTTTTATATATTTGTTATAATTTTTAATAAAATTATTTTAAAACAAATCTTTAAAATATAAATTCAAATAAAAATAATAGATTTTAAGTATATTTAAATCAAATTACTTAATAAAATATTAATAAAAATTATTTTAATCTTTTTAAAAATTAAATTTAAATGAATTGCACTAAAATATAAGTTTTAAAAATTAATCTTTTATAAAATAACTTTAATTATATCTATCTAAATAAAAAATAAAAATATAAAGTCAAATTTTAAATTATTATTTCATAATTAATATTTCTTTCACTAGTAATTTTATTTTGATCATTTAAATATAAAAAATTAATTAAATAAAATTTATTAATAATTATTAATAGTAGCGTTTTTTTATTATCATACAATAAACTAAACTTGCATTTGGGTTGTAACATTATACAGACAAAATATAAAAATATATTTAGTCTTAGTTGTATCATTCTATATGCATTCCAAAAGTAAATTAACAACAAATCGTACAGTAAAGTTTTCAATATGGTAAATTACAATTTATGGTTACATTTGGGTAATTCTAGTTTTTATTCTCAAATTTAAAAAGAATTTTGTTAATCTCTGAAAAGTAAAAGAAAAATATGAGTATTTCAAGATTAAACTACTTTTAATCCTTAAATTTAGTGTTTAGAAACTAAAAAAAAATTAGTTTGTATTTTAGAAGAGTGAAAAAAAAAACTTTAATTTGAAAATCAAAATTCCAAACTCGAACTCCTAAAAACACAATTATAAGTAAATTATTATATAAAATTTGTCCTTATTGACATGAATAAAATTTACAGAAGCAGCGAGGTTCTAGTTGTGAAAATACGAAGCAGCTTGAGCCATGAGGCTTTTGCTTACATCTGATATGTAACTTGCTGCAACCAATATCAGAACCATGACAAGCATGAACTTTAGGGCAACATCTCTTGTTGTTTCCTGCGGAACCCTCTCATCATCTTCTTCAAAATGGTACTCTGCATGATCTTTCATATCATTTTCTTCTGATATTTCATTCTCTCCTTTTCTCTTGTTTCCCCTTTTCTCTTCCTTCATTTCTTGCTCCTCTTGAAGAATCTGAGAGCTTTTCTTTGGCATCACCACTGAAAGAATGCTCTGCATCATATTGCCATGGATTGCATCGTCGTTGCAGTATGATGGGATTTCGAACTCTTTCTTGAAACGCTTCCATCTGTTTCCTTCCGATGGACGCTCCCCAGATATTACCAGCAAACCAACATGGTTTATCTGAATTCGTATTTGGTCTCTCTTGAAACCTGAAAACAACTTTTTCTGCTAACGTGTTCTTACGGAACATCATAACATTTTGTAAAACTTGCATTTCTATTAATTTCATACGCTTTATTCGTTTAATTATTATAATATGGAGTGATTTTTGTATCTTCACGAATCTTATACACGTATGTTGACCTTCCTTTATTGCTTTTTTAAGAGATTGCTATTAGGATTTATATTTAAAAAGGTTGAAAATTGTTTATCTTTAAAATAACCAGATTATATAAAAAACATTAAAAAAATGAAATATATTTATTTTAGCAAGAAGTTTTTAAAAAGTAAAAATATAAAGCCACCCTTTATAATAATAATTAAAATGACATTAAATAAACACTTAATTATATTTTTCAGTTCATGATATTTGAAGTAAAATGAATGTCAAAATATATGATCTAGATCCTTCAATATTATACTTTGAGGTTTAAAAACAATGATTGGATTCTCTAAAATTATAGTGCTTTCACTAAAAATGGATGTTTTTAAATTTGATTGACTGTTACTTTTAAAATTTTAAAAACTAAAATCGGATATACATAAATTGAGGCGATAAAACATAATTAAACATAGGTTGAATATTAGTCAAATGAAGATTCAACAAAAATGGTTTTTATGAAGAGATGAAGCAATTAAAAAACATGCAAATTGATATTTGGAGAAATGCAATGGAACATGCCTGGAAGATGAACTTCAAGGGTGTCACGACCCTCTTCTCTACGCCACACAAACAAAGGATCAAAATCTTCATAAGACCTATTGGCATGTGCGTGCTTGGGAATTTCCATGAATTCGAGAAGTTTTGGTGAGTGAGATGGTTTTAGGTTGAAGAGGAACCAATTAATATATATTGTTTTACATATAAAACTTGAAGAAGAGAAGAAGCTTCTAAGGTAAAGGGCTTCAAAGGTTTTCCTTTTGGGTTGGTGTTGAACTAGAATTATCCCTTGTTAACCTTGTCAAGTATCGTCACCCCGAGGTTAGTAGTTTTTAGGGTTTATATTTATAGATATATGCTTCTATGAGGGATAGGATTATTCATTCATGTTGTTCCATTCGTGATAACAAAGCAAGAAAATGCTATACGAGGAAGCAAACCATGAGAATTAATGAATATTTTCTACAAATGAAAAACATTTCATGCACTATGAAATTCTAAATGAGGAAACAACTCAGAACTAAACTTATTCAAAGCAAATATTGTGGTAATCAAGAATTCAGCCAATATTGTATAATGCCATTAATTCTTCTTCTTTTTATAATCAATCTCAGTCATTTCTTTCTTTTATAGAAACATTTTTAATTAAAATGACCATGCACATAATTTAAATTATCTTTTGTCAATCTCTTATTAAAATTTGTGTTTACTTAATTTATAGAGAAAAGAAAATATGATTATAAAAACATATGTTTATTATATATATATATATATATATATATATATATATATATATATATATATTCATTAAAAGTAGAAAAATATTCATTAAAATATTATAAATAGACAAGATTCTAATATATATGATTTATTTATTAAGTATTTATAATCTTGTGGATGGGGAAAAGTATTGGAGAGAATTTTAGATTTTATCTAATTTTATGTTTGGATGAGGTGATTTAAGATGATAATTAATTTATTTAATGAATTAAAAAAATGGAGTAAAATAAATCTATTTGGAGAAGAAAATTGAAATTCAATAACTTTTAAAATTTTCAAATAATTAAAATAATAAAATTCAAAACTTACCAAAAAAAAGAAAGATATTAAAATGTCACAACTAGTCGTGTTTTCTTTATACATATATTAAAAAAATAAATTCTTAAATATTAATTGAATATTTAAATTTAATATTTTTCTAAAATTTTAATTTTAAAATTGTATTTTTAAAATAAATGTTAAAAAATAAAATTTTGTCTTAAAAAAATAATTAATTTATTCAAATAAAAATAAGTGTTATAAGATGGGTTTGAGAGTGAATCATGTTCAAAGTTTGAGAAACATAAAAAGCAGATCCGTGGTATAAGTGTAAGTATTTAGTTGCATGGTATTTAGAATTTGACAATTAGGAGAGATCATACATTCGTTGATGACTAGTTGTTGCACACTTCAACTCATATCATACCCTGCACCAAAACAAGGAATTAACGTTGTACTTAGTACCACAATTTCTAGAATAAAGTGATACCAGAAAATAATTAAAAAAAAGTGGTGCACAATATATAATCAAAATGAGTTGTGGTTTGTTTTTAAAACAGTTGTCACCATCTTCCTCAAAAATCCAACCATAACATAGAGGTAGGTACAAAAAGCATTTTTCCTAAATATTATGGACAAAGGAGGAAAAATTAAGACTGGTTTTTTTTTATTTTATTTTCCCAAATGCTCTAGAAAGAAATCAATATTAAAGATGTCACCACTTTGCATGTTGTTTTCAATAACATTTTCCTGAATTGATGTGTCGTTTTAGTCACGGTGAATTTCGTGGCTATGTCTGCAGAACCTCCATCCACTTCGGTGGCCGTCGCAGATGGACAATCCAAGGGTGCCAGAAAACCCAAATGTAAATTTTTCTTCTTTCCCTAAAACTTTTTTTATTTAGAATTTAGAATTTTGGTGAATCTCATTATGAGATGCCCTTCCCTACAATGAGGCATTTTCTTGTATTTACATTGTTTTTTATCATTGCATGGTTTTAAAATGGAAGTTTTGCTTTGAACAGGTTAAAGGGTGTTTGATAAAATGTTCATTTAGCTTTTGGGAAAATGTTTGAATCCCATTATCCACATGAAATTTTGTACCATCATAGTTGATTGATTGTACTGTCATATAATCAGTGTTCCCTGTATAGATCTATCAAATGGTATAATGGTGATTAGACATTCAATGGAATTCTATTGATTTCTTTTTTTGAATGGTATAAGATATCCCTTTTGTTTTATGTTTTTCAGTTTGTGTTTTCTGTAACATTCATCTCGCCATGTGACTCATGAATTTTTGTATTTGTGATAGATTCTAGATTCTCACAGCAAGAACTGCATGCCTGGCAGCCAATTCTAACACCTAGTTGGGTACAACTTCCTACATAACTTCCATAGTTTTACAACAGAATCATAGTATGAAACCGTGTTTGTCTCAAAATTTGTCCACTTCTTTTTTTCCAGGCCATTTCAATATTTACGGTTATAGGACTCATCTTCATTCCGGTTGGTCTTGCTTCACTGTTTGCATCTGAGAGTGTAAGAGATTGTTTCCATGTATATTACATAGTATCAAGTAGAATTTTGGTACTCAAATTGAATGTGTGTTGAAGTAGTAGATCTTTTGATACAGGTGGTGGAAGTTCCATTCCGATATGATGAAGAATGTCTTCCACCCAATCACAAAAATGACGCAGTGGCATACATTAAAGATGATACGGCAAACAAAACTTGCAATAAGAAATTGACAGTGAGTACAATTGCTTATCACCAATTTAAATGAAAATAAATTTCTACTTTTTTCTTTGAGGAATTCATTTCTCCTTGTTTGAATCATATGCAGTTTAGGCAGAAACTTTTGTAAAACAAATTTCTGCAAATTTTGCAGGTTAAGAGTAAAATGACGGCCCCTGTTTATGTCTATTATCAGCTTGATAATTTTTACCAAAACCATCGCCGGTATGCGCAGTTAACCAGTGACTTTTTCCCTTCATTGCTTTACATCGATGCATTTGGCTTGGCACCCATTTTAGTACAATGACCTCTTCATTAGACTGAGACATCTTCAATCGTGTTCTTAAATTTAGATCCAACATAACTTAATCTCAAAAGATGGCTTAGCTTTATATTTTCTTTTCTGATTTTGTATCATCCTGCATATCAGGATTAAACACGTTTCTCTTGAGAACTTCTTGGTTTTCACTGACCTTTGTTTGTGCTTTCTTTAGTCTCATGTTGTATAAAACTCATTCATATATGAGAGAAAAACAATTCATTTATGATGAATGTTGGAATGGTTCTCCTTACTTGGATTTTGGATGATATTTTCAGATACGTTAAAAGTAGAGATGACAAACAACTAAGGAATAAAGCATCTGAGAATGATGTTGGCAAGTGTAGTCCCGAAGATTATACACCAAATGAAATGGGTCATAAACCAATTGTTCCTTGTGGCCTTATTGCTTGGAGTATGTTTAATGACACGTACAAACTTTCAAGCAACAATAAGGAATTGGTGATTAACAAAAAGAATATAGCATGGAAGAGTGACCAAGATGGGAAATTCGGGTCTGATGTTTATCCAAAGAATTTTCAAGCTGGAGGTTTGAGAGGGGGTGCTAAACTTAATGAGAGCATACCTGTAAGTGTATCTTTGTATTTATGTTCATTTTTTGTGGGAAAAATTAGGCTTGTTTATTTTGCCTTATTCTCAACTTGTTTCCTGTTTTCAAATATTGATATACAAATCTAAGAAAACCAAAAAGAAAAAGTTGTTTTTGATGTTTCCTTAACAGATATTCAAAAACAGGAAACCAACTAATAACTGATGGTAAACTTGTAGATTAAAAGGGAAAAAATAAAACAAAAAGTAAACAGTGTCTTAGTTCTTCTACTTTTGACATTATGAGAATTGAATCTTTGTCATCATGCGACATGTACCAGCTGAGTGAGCAAGAGGATCTGATTGTTTGGATGAGAACAGCAGCACTACCTACTTTCAGAAAACTATATGGAAAGATTGAGACTGACATAGACGATAATGCAGAAGTGATGCTTGTAATAGAGAACAATTATAATACATACGAGTTTGGAGCCAGAAAGAGCATAGTTCTTTCAACCACGGCTTGGGTTGGTGGAAGAAACCACTTCTTGGGGATGGCATATATTCTCATTGGTGGGATTTCCTTGTTACTGGCTGTGGGTTTCCTACTTCTATATGTGATGCAACCAAGGTGAGGAAGTACTACTACATATTTTCCTCTCCTTTACTTCATAGTTCTATTAATTTTATGGGTAAAAACATTGACAAAATACACCATGATTGTTTCTTCATGATGGGAAGAAATCAGTAATTTGCTCTGTATAGTAACACTCCCTTCTCCAAACAGTCCTTAAACTAATGTAATTATATAATTATTACCCATAAATATGTTTTTAGTCCTTAAAACTTGGACGACAATTTAAAATTTGTTTCTTTGTCAAACTTTAATATATTTGTGTTTCTAAATTTTAAAAATAAATAAATATAGTCTTTCTAATTCAACAAAATCAATTTTTTTGAACTTGTTAACTAGACTCACATTTTAAAGTTAGAAAATGTTAAACAATTTAAATGACAATCAAAAATATATTTAAATGTCAAAAATATTTAACGTAATTGAATTAAAAGGACTATATTGGTTATTTTTAAAATCAGGGGATCAAAATATAAAAATATTCAATATTGATACAAACTCCATTGAAATTGGAGCTCAACCATACAAGAGATTGATATCACTCTCTATCCAAAACAAAAGTAATGGATTAATGGATCTTTTACCTTAGTATAATACTCTACTTTCTCATTTCTATCTAACGTGAGATTTAGACTCACGGTTGAATTATCAACAATTTAATCATATATTTTACTAAATAGACTAATTTGAATTTTTTTTCAAAAGGACGGTATAGCTTTATTTCTTGTGCCGTAGGGATTTATTATACAGTTTCATTTGTTTAAGAATTAATTTGGAAGAGGGGTAGTAATTCAAAAACTAAACTGATATTTTCTTTTCTTATTGTTAGATGATTAAAGTTTTTTTCTGAAAATTTGTTTATGTTGGACTGTTTAAGCAAAATTTGACAATGGAGCCAAATACAGAATGACATTATATGTTGTTGTATATGCAGACCTCTCGGAGATCCATCATACTTGTCTTGGAACAGAAATCCTGGATGTCTAAGATGATTGGCTTTTACCATTTGAGTTGTTTAACAATTTACTTCTCATATCTCAATAAAGGATTTGTCACAAGGCCTTCTTCTACTTTGGAATCAGTTTGTCAACAAATTTACTTTTGATACTGTCGTAGAATTTCCTCGCTATTATATGGGACAGAGACAAGTACATCATTTTGAGTACTTGGACCTTATCTGTATACTGATTTAATGTTTCCTCAAGATTTGTTTATCTCTTATAATTACATCTTTTGAGGATTACATTAGGTTCTGTTGTATTTTTGTTTTGGTTTCTTTAAAACAGGTATTTAAAAAATGAGAGGAAAATACTATATGCCAATGTTTTAGATTTAATTTGGATTAGCATGTAACATGCAGGGAGTTTTATTATGTTAATCACATTTAGAAAAGTTATGTGTAACATCACCTTATTTAAGTGTATATAATAAAAGGTCAAAAAAAAGCTGAAATTTTGATTGATTTATATCCTCTGTTTAACTTTTTCTAATCTCAAAAACTAGTCCAAAAAGCATTAAAATTAAAAAGATATAAATAAATAAAAAAAACATTTTATTATTATTTTGGTTAGAGGAACTTGGATCGAAACGTCAAATCTCGACACTTAAAGATTATACCTAAATAGAGTAATACATCTAACAATTTCATATCCAAATCCTTGCACTACTATTTATTATTCTAATCTCTAATCTTTAATTTTTTAATTTATTTCTTCATGAATGAAACTCATTAAACAAAAAATAAAGTTTACAAAAATCTTGTGATTTTTAATAAACTTTAATTATTATATGGTAAAAAAATACAAGTGATGTATGATTTTTATTCATGTATATTTCACGTTCAAGTACACTTTTTTTCATCTTTCAAGTTTATTTCGTTAGACACAAAATTGTATATATTCTCCATAGGAAATGTTATGTTGTCGAGGACAATTTAGTAGCAAAATTCAAGTGAATCTTGCAAAAGAAAATGAAAAAATAGTTATATTAATGAATAATAACCTAATAGACGTGAGAAATAGGAACGTTAGGTGTTATTTAAAGAGACAACATAATTCTTGATTGACATCCCCAAACTAATGAGATTGGTCAAGTAATATCAATTTGTTAACAAGAAAGTGATGACAAGGGCGGGAAATAACATTGATAGGCATATCTGCAACTTGAAGTTAAGTAGTGACATGAGAGAGTGAAATAGAATGATCATCATAAGCTTCACAAATAAAGTGGTAGTCTACTTCAATATGTTTGGTATGCTCATGTAACACTAGATTTTTTAGCAATATAGATGACACTAGTATTGTTAGCATAAAGAGGTGTTGGAACATCTTGAGAAAAATTCAAGTTCAGTTAAAAGAACATGAAGCCAAATTATTTCAAAACAAGTAATAAACATGACACGATACTCGAATTCAGTAGAGAATTAAGATATGTGTGTTGCTTCTTCTTTTTCCTTGAGATCAATGAAGAACCTAAAAACATGCACCAACTAGTGATTGATTAATGAGTGTTAAGACAATCAGTCCAATCAACATCACTATAAGCAATTAACTTAGGAGGTGTGCGAATGGGAAAAAATAAACCTCACTGAGAGGTATCTTTTAAATAAACCTCTGTAAGAGGTGCCGCCAAGTTGATGATGTATAATGTGAGTATTATATTGATGGATTTGATGAGATATATGTAAATATGATTCATCCAAGTGGTGCTTAGACTTGGTCAAGTGGCGTTCAATCCTAATCAAGTGGAACTCAACGTAATTCACTAATGAGAGGTGGTACTCAAAGCAATTTAAGTGTCATTTAAGTGCAATTCACCACTAGGTGGTAGCACCCAACGTCGAATTTTTCTCTTTGTGTTCATAGTGGTTCATGGTGGTAGGCTTAATTGAAGTGACACCCAACACATGTAATATTATGAAATTTCTAATATTTTACCTTTTATCTACATTTCCTTGGCTTCTAACCTTTCTTCACTTGATATAAGAATTGTGTTCAATTATTAGACAAAAACTTGTTAGGATATTGGAAAGTCTACCAAATCGAACAAGTAATAAAGTTGAAAGTCCAAATATCATTTTTCCAAGAAGCTTGTATGACTCTCAACAACTCTCATAATTCACACTCAATTAGACAACAAAGTTTACAAAAGCACACAAAGAAACTCTTTTTGTATTTTTATCAAACAATTAGTGTGTAACAAAAATTTAACATAGATCATTTACAATTGTCAAGACTAGATTTCATTCACTTTATTATCATGCATCTATAAACATCTCAATTTCACTTTCATGTTAAAATCAACTCACAAGAATACTAAAATCCTATACCTAGTGACTTTGAGATATTCTCAACTCATCAAGTTTCAATTCTTTGAATCATCAACAAGCAATCATGCATTAAGTTCAAAAGTCTTAAGATTAATGATAAATCATGTTCAACTCATAATTAACACAAGTTTCATTAGGTACTTAGTTTCAGTTCTAGGTGCAAAAGACATTTTCCAACACCTAGTGAACCAAATATCAAGCTATGGATGGTGAAACCAAAATAAACATTAATCATAGAAATCAAATACTAACATTGAAATAGAAAAATGTATTCATCTAATCTCAACAAATAGGTTTAACTCTCCATGGTGGAGAACCTAAGGTTTACAAAATTGAAGAATAAAGGTTGTAGTTGAAACCATAGATCAGAATCAAGGCCTCCCCCAAGGTTTTTGGTAGTTACTCTACGCTTCAATTACGCCTCCCATTCGCATCGCCAATTACCCACCGCATCCACTTATTATGACAAGTCTCCTAAAGTATGCCATAATAACTCTTACTTTTATTACGAAAATGTCATTGGTCAGCTTATTATGATATGTGGATTTCACCTATTATAATAAGTCGTCATAGAATCTTTTTTTCTACTAGTGCAATTTCATGACTCATCTTCCTTTTCAACCTAAAAGGAGAAAAACCTTCATGGATGAAGATGAAAACCCAAAGAAGAGAAGGGAGAGCTTCCCAACCGCCCAAACAACCTTCAAGAACCTCTTTTCAGCATCCTAGGCAATTTCTGGTCGAGAAAACATGGGATATGATCCCTTTTTGGTTTGTTATGAATGTATTCAATAATTCTCACAATGTGCACTTGCTTGATGAACAGGCTGAAGTGGACCGTGTTTGAAGTTTGTACTTGAATAAATTATAACTGATAATCCTTGATATATTATAATATATTCTTCAATATTATGAGATTTCCACTTACCTAATATTTCACAAGTAAAATCCAAATACTAATTTTTTTCAAAATTTTCTAATAAAATCTAAATTATTTAAACATATAATAATAAAAATACCAATAAAAGATAAAATATTTATATTTTTCTAAAACTACTTAATCCTTAATTATTTAAAAAGATAATAATAAAAATATCAATTAAAGATAAAAATAAACATAATAAAAAGGTTGGTAATGGCACCAAACGCATGTAATATTTTGAAATTTCTAGTTTTTTTTACTGATGAAAATATGGCTTGCTCCAAATGATGGAAATGGAGCAAGAAACCACTCATATGAAGGAATAAGGTTTTGTGCCAAATGATGAAAACCCTCTTCATGCAAGTTGAAGGAGACTTCATGGACTTGATGTACTAGACGCAGAAGCAAGTAATATGAATGAAAATGCATTTGGTGAGTGGGTTGGATGTAGGGATGACAAAAATACATGTGTCTGCGGGTATCCGCAGATAAAACTTGCAACGGATAGTTGGTACTCACAGATATTTATTAGCCACAGTTAGTGGGTATTTTAATATCTTCTTATAAATTGGTCGTTACCTAAAAAAATATAAAAATAAAATTTAATTTATATTTTATTAAGCTTAATTTAATTAAAATTAAAATTAATTTATATTTTATTAGGTTATATTTAATTAAAATTAAATTTATATTTATATTTATATTTAATTTAATTTATAGTATATTATATTTTTTTTTGTAATTATATTTAAATTTTATTTTAAAAATTCATAAATATATTTTTTAAATATTCGCGGGTAACCTTGGGTACCTGCGGTATTTTAAAATACCCGCGAGTAATTTTTAAATGGGTATTCACATGGGTAGTGAACAGGTAACAGATAGATTTTTTTGTTGTGGATCGAGTAGTGGGTAGTCACTATTTATGCATGACCAAACCCGTTGTCATCCCTAGTTGGATGTGTATCTTTAAGGAGGTTGGGCCAACCATGAAGGAAAAGGTTATGAGACATCAAGAAGACATTTATCCTATATGAACTTAGAAACGGAAAGTTGCAAAATGAGTAAAAATTCTCTATATTATTTTCAAGTATAAGTTTCTAAGTTCATTGTACAATGCTTGAGCACTCCTTTTATAGAAGGGGGTGGACTCAAGTCAACAAAGAAGAAAGAAAGTACATTGAATTTAAAAGTTTTAAGAACCTTTTTCAAGAGTAGATGCAGGCACAAGGTGCTTTTGCCTCTAAGTAAGGTTTCTAAAGATTACTTGAGGCCCTAACAATCCCAAAATCTCACTTATTCGCATACCTACTCAAAAATCAAGTTAAAAAACCAAAACTACAATTTATGTCACAATCTATGTGTTTTAATCAATTATGGGTTTTTCATAATTAATTACATTAATTTAATATTTTTTCATAATCAATTAAATTGATTATGGGTCTAATTCCATTAGTAAATTCATTGGAAAATTTGATGGAGTTTTTTTTTTTTTTACATTAAAGGGAGATAAGTGAGAAGAAGAGAAACAAAAAGAGAAAATTTATCACCCAATTTGGGCAACAAAATTTATCACCGAATTTAGAAATTAATTCTTTTGATAGTCAAAACTTTAATAGCTAATTTTAAAGACCAATCTACAAATCAATTATAATTTTTTATTTATAGTAGTCACTATTTTAATAACCAATAATTTTTAGTTTTGTAAATTGATATTTACATTAGTCACTATAGTGACTAATTATTTTTTTTCACTAAAATTAATCACTATATAAAAATTTTCTTGTAGTGTTAAATATATATATATATATATATATATATATATATATATATATATATATATATATATATATATATATATATATATATATTATATCTTCAAAAAAGAATACAGTCTACCAAACTTTAAGAAATTAGACTATTTAGAAGATCGTTTAATCAATTATATGCACATTGAGCAATCTCTTCAAAACACATTAAGCAACAAAAATCCTAATTTATTTTAAAATTGTTAGAGTGACTACTCTTAATAGAGTTGACTTACATATTTGGAAAAAATACTATACAACAATACAGCTATTAATAAAAGGACTTTTACATGTGTATGTTGAGAAAGAGTATGTTAGTATAAGAAAAATATTAGAAAAATAAAAATTTAAACTCCCACAATAGTTTAAGTGTGATGCCTAGAATGTTAACCTTAAACCAATCTTCTAAAAAGCTCTAACACAACAACCGCGGATCAACATGTCATTTGTCAATGATTATCTTTTAAGGCCTAAACATATATGATTCATTCTAAGAAAATAAAATTAATAAATGATATATATTGTTGAATGCAAAAATCTACATGATCCTGAGTGTTAATTTATATAAAAAAAAATGAGACATTGACTTACTAGACAATGGCTAAAGTGATACATTTCTCTTACTAGACAATTGCTAAAAGAAATAATTTTTTGCAAATTCTTTGCTTATATGAATCTCTCTAACTTAGTAAAGAGTATTCTAGATTCATATAATCTAGGGTTAAATATTTTTTTAGTCCCTAAATTATTGGCCGTTTCTGATTTTCGTCCCTCTTTCAAAGTAAGGTACAATTTGGTCCTCATTCTTTTCGAAACGTTCGTTTTAGTCCTCGAAATTTTGGTTTTAGTCCTCATTTGTTGCTAAATGAGGACCAAATTTTTAAACAGTGTTTAGTTTTGGAGGACTAAAACGAACGTTTCGAAAAGAATGAGGACCAAATTGTACCTTACTTTGAAACAGGGACGAAAACCAAAAACGGCCAATAGTTTAGGGACTAAAAACATATTTAACCCTATAATCTATTTTAAAAATAGTATCCTTCCAAATCAAACTTGTCTTTTTCTAAAGTTAAGAATGATACTTAACAAAATTAGAAATAACTTAGTTTTAAATATTTGTGTTATTTATGTAAGAGAGTGACAAAGAACATACTCAAGAGTAATTTTGTAATATGATATAAGTTATAAGTGATAATGAAAATGGTTTTTAATATGTAGATTATAATAAAATCTTTCAAGAATTCATTAAAAGAAAAAATTACATATTTTAGTTTCAATATATATATATATATATATATATATATATATATATATATATAATAAGGTGTTCATTATATAATATAATACATGTTTAAAATTATTTCTTTGTTTATCTTTAAAAAAAATGAAAACTTTTCTAAAATTTCGAATTTGTAGACATTGGTTAATAGACCTTGTATTCCTATCTAAAGTTCTATTTAAAATTTTATTTTTAGAGCTAATCTATTATTTCATATAGTAGATTATTTATATTACAATGAATTCTAATTTAATACATTCCTCTTTTAATTAAAAAAAAATCTACATATTTCAAAGTAGGAAAAATAGGGTTAAATATGTTTTTCATCCCTTAAGTATCACACGATTTTGGGTTTAGTCCTTACTCGAAATTTTGATGGTTTTTAGTTCTCATAGTTTTAAAACTCTTACTATTAGTCCTTAAAATTGGACGTCGTTAACTTTTTGTAGGCCACGTCTTATGTCAGCTTGCCTCTTCGCTCTCTGTCACGTTGCTTGTGCCGTTCATCTTCTCCGGCAGAGCAGAGCCTCCATCGAACCAGCCGCCATGCCGGACCTTTCGTTCAGTCCAAGGCGTCGTCGGCGACACCAATCACCACCGGGACCATTACCGACCAGCGTCAATTTCTCCCTCCTTGCCTTTTCTCTGCGCGCGAGAGAGAAGCTCTCTCGTTCCTCCGCCAATCGCCGCCTGAGAGAGTCTAGCCTCCGCGAGCCATAAACCAGGATGGTCTCCGCGAGCCACAAATCAGGAATCAGTGTGGAATTGTTTACTGCCTTTCAAAAAGTGAATGTGTTGAGGTCATTGCATCTTTCACTCCATTTTATGTTTTATCATTGTATTTTAGTTAAAGCCAGTTTTAGTTTTCCATTTCCATTGCATTTTAATTTCAATAATCATTCATAATTTCTTTCCTTTTCTGCTGTCACTATTAGGAGTTGCCTATTTTTCTTTATGCCTGTAAATAAAGAAACAACCAAAACAAATAAACACAACCATGTTTTGTTTGGTCTTATGCAACGTGACGTGGATGTTTAGGAGATTGAATACGTTGGGTTAGGATAAAAATGAGTTATATTTTCATCATATAAACTATTTCAAAGGTTTAAACTTCAATCAATGGCAATCATTAATTTCTGAAATGATTACTCAGCTGGTTGAAAACAGCAACTGCAGCAGATTGAGCAAGGAAATTGCCGAGAAGAGCCATCAACTAAGCTACAAAGTCTGACAATTTCGTGATTGAAAATGAATTTGTTTGTTGAAATGTAAACATATATAACAAGGAAAAAGAAATGCAGGCAGCTAAGAGGAGAGGATCTTCAGGGTCTAAACATAGATGAATTGCAACAGCTGGAGAGGTCTCTAGAAACTGGATTGAGGGGTGTGATAGAAAAGAAGGTCTTGGATGCATAAATCTATCTCTTGAATAATTTCCCTAATGACTTTATATAATTAATTAAACCCTTTTGATTTTCAGGGAGAGAAAATTATGGAAGAGATCGTTGATCTGCAAAGAAAGGTGAGAAACTGAACATTCCACAAATTAATCATGTTGCTCGGAGAAAAGGCAAGAGGGAGAAATCGACGTCGTGGCTGGTAATGGTCCCGGTGGCGATTGGTGTCGTCGGCGACGCCTTGGACTGAGCGGAAGGTCCGACACGGCGGCTGGTCCGATGGAGGCTCTGCTCTGCCGGAGAAGACGAACGACACAAGCAGTAGAGAGCGAAGAGGCAAGCTGACATAAGACGTGGCCTTGTCGTTTGCCACATCTACAAAAAGTTAACGGCGTCCAATTTTAAGGACTAATAGTAAGAGTTTTAAAACTACGAGAACTAAAAACCATCAAAGTTTCGAGTAGGGACTAAACACAAAATCGTATAATACTTAAGGGACGAAAAACATATTTATCCCAGGAAAAATATGAATATTTTTTAAAAAAGCAATTTCATCTAATTTTTTTATTATATAATTTGTTTGTTAAAAAATGTTACAAATGATTAGTGGGAGATAAGTGGACTCAAAAGAAAAAGAAAAAACCGTTGTATTTTTATAAGGAGTTTCTTGGAAATATAGAAGATAACATTCCCGAAAGCTCTCTAACCACGTAAATGCTTGTATTTTGGGTTTTTAAAAAGAAAAATAAAATGAACGGTTAAATATAAATATATGAATATTTGATAAATTTAAATATGTTTTTAGCCTCAGAATGAATTAGTTTTGATTGTGATCCTTATAACTTTTTCATTATTTTTAGCCCTTGTAAAATTCAAAATTATTTTTTTATTGTTAATATTACATGATATTAGTTAATATATGAACAAATGGTCAAATAATCATTCCAAGTGACATCTATTAGGCTTTGTTAGTTTAGAGTGATTTGGGAGAGATGATTTGGGGAGATGATTTGAGTGAATTTGAGGGTAATTTTTTTGTTGTTTTTTTGAGTGGATTTGTGGGTAATTGAGAGTGGATTTGGAAGTAAAGTTTGTGAGAAATAGTGTAGGATTTGATTGATGTGATAGATTTTAAAAATTAGTTTAATTGGTAGAAATTAAAGATTACCAAAATGCCCCTAGTTATAAAAGTAATATAAAATGTTATTTATAAATGTTATATTTAATTGTAAAAATGTTTATAAAAAAAATATGAATAATTTATAAAATTAATGTTTAAAAATTATAAAAATTAAATAATCAACTTATTTTTAATAAATTAGAAAATATAATATACCTAATTTTATTAAGATGTAGATCTTTTTAAATTATAATATTAAAATAATTATAAAAAACTAAAAAATATATAGCTTGTAATCGCGGGTTACGCGTGTGCCACCAAAACTTCATTCTTTTGTAACCGGTTACACTCTTCTGTAACCGGTTACGCCACTCTTCTGTATTACACTCTCTAACCGGTTACACTCTGCTGTAATCGGTTATCACTTCTTCAAACCCTGCTGCTTCCACGTTTGGTCAGGGCATATGAGTCTTTGTGTATTAAATCAGAGCAAATCCTTGCAAATTGGCGAGATAAGTTCAACAGTGCTATCTCGCAAATCAGCGATGTTCCATCATCCCAAATCATCGTAAATCATCGCAAGAGAACAACGCTCGTTTTCCAAATCCATCGTCGCCAATCACCGTGAACATCAATTTCCCTTCAAACGAAGACAGCGGTATTATTAATTTTGTCATAAAATGTCAATATTTAACATCTTAAAAAGCATTCTTAAAATTTATAAAATAAATGTTTTTTTTAAATGAATATTAGAGATTAAGAAATAGTGATTTTGAAAATTTGAAGAGATGAAAATCAAACAAAAATATTTTACAGGAACCAAAACTAAAATTTACATACTTTATGAAGATTATAAATAGATATTTCAAATCTAATGGAAGGAAAAACAATTTCTCTTTATAGAAACAAAAATTAAAACCTTTTCATTTCAATAAACTAAAACTATATTTAAGTCTATTTAATATTTTTACAATTGTTTCATTAAATACTTGTAAATTCTTTCTCTCTCTCCAACATTTTCCAAATTTATTAAATTAGAAATTAATATCATTCACAATTTTCACATATAAGATATGAAATACAAATATCCTACTATATAAACTATTTATGAATACTTACACATAACCACTACACTGATTATGAAATTTGAATTATTTACTAAATAATATTTTAAAAATTTAATAAAGAAACAGGAAAAAAGATTTGAAAATGTAAATTCATTTATGATATTTTGATATAAAACTTTAGCAATGTAAAGTTTGACTTAAAAAAATATTAAAAGGGAGTTGTTATTAAACATAAAACATAGTTTAGTTATGATGTGTATTAAGATGATCAGTATGTATTAGTGGACCCTAGATAAGGACATTGATGGTTGTATTCTATCTTAATAGTTACATGGTGGCGTGTTATTGCAATGATTTAATGGTGTTGGTTATTTGGTGTATAAGCAGCCACTTGGTGAACACATTCCTTCTCTTATTTATTATTAGTTGTAAATTTTCTGTTCATAATAAATTCAAATCCAATCACACATGCTATATTTTTTTTAAAATATAATATCCATACTTTTCTTTTTTACCAAAATTACTCTTTTAGTCTTTTAGAGTTTCTATTAAAGCTTGAGACTGGAGGTTATATTTTTTTTATGATGCAAAAGTCTTGTAAAATTATATTTTAACAATATTTTTAGTACAAATTCTCAAGAAAAAATAGCTTTAGAAATAAATAGGTTTTATTCTTCTAATTTAAGATTTTATTTAAAATTTCAGACTTCTATAGATTGCGGATCTTATACTTTATGTTAATTTGTTTTTTTTTTAAAAAAAATCCAATAAGACTATATCTCAATTTTATGTCTAATAACATTTGAAATGAATTAAACGTGTTCTTGATATAATATTTAAAAAAAATTATTTTTCAGTATAATAAATATTAAATATTTTGTTTTTAGTATAATAAGAAAAAAGTTAAGTTTTAATACAAAATTGTTTATTATGTTGAATTTAATTAAATTTTGTTAATATTTTATATAGTTCAACACGTGTTTAGTCTTTATGTGTATTTATTAAAGTGAACACTAACTTAATATGTAATTAACTTTGAAAACCTTTCAAATTAGTAAATACATATAATAATTATTAAATATTAGAATAGCTATTTAATTACCTTAACTATCAATTAAATTCAAGTAAAATTAACATAATACAACTTTTGTATTAAAACAGTAATTTATTTTCCATTGTACTAAAAGTAAAATATATAATATTTATAATATTAAACGATATTTACCTTCATATTTATGATTTAATTAAAAATGCAACTTAGAATTAGTTCATACAAGGAATATTATAGATTATAGTAGTACTTCTAATTTAAATTTCATAGATATAACTATTTCAAAAGCCCATCACATTTAATATTGTTTACTAATTCTTTTAAGAATTTTGACAAAATATTTGTTTTTGAGATTTTTCTAGCCCATTAACCACAAAATAACTTAAACCTAATAAAGCCCTTACAAATTATTTAAAATTTTACCCAATTTAAATGGCTTATTGCTTTATTGATAATCGCGTTCCCGTATTACAACGGAAAGGTTAACCTATAAGCCAACCTATACTTTTTTATAAGAAGAATCTTCACATGATTTTATTCCAAAATTTTAAGAATAAATAGTTGCAGTTATAATATAATTTTTGTTATTTAATTATAAATTATATGCACTGTAAAGTTGTGTCCATAATAATAGTTATTTTAAAAATAATGCGAAATTACACAGAAATTAATTTGGTGTTAGTAATAAAAAAAAGTTAATGGGAAAACTATAAAGGGACAATTGTGGAATTTCCGTGAGAATCACTGCATTGTTCTTTCTGGTCTTTACGAGGTACCTGGGACATGATTATATTCTAAACATCACACATTCTCTGTAATTTCTTTCTCTTTCTCTCTGTGTTCTTCTTCAATACAACTCTGCTGTCTTCGGTGGCACTAAACCACTTCCAAGAACTTAACACGCGCCACCGTTTTCTCTCTCTTCACCAGCTCTGCTCTCTGTACAGAAACAGCTTCCACTGTGTAAATCGCAATGCAGGCAACGGAGGTAACAAGCTCTTACATCTTTGAATTCAAAATCCCATCTTTTCACCCTTTTCTTGTTGGAATTGGAGCATTATTTGATTTTCTGTTTCTGGGTGTTGATTATTGCAGACCAGGACTGTTCAAGTTAAGCAGCTTTCAGATCTAGCTGGTGAGAGAGAGATTCACGAGTTCTTCTCCTTTTCTGGAGAAATTGAGCATGTTGAGATCCTCAGGTGGGTAGTTTTTGTACCGATATTTGTTTGCCTCTTCTTGGTTGCTTGAATTGGGTTTCTGCTAGTTGTAATCCTCCCTACTGTGATTGAAGGGTGCTCAGAAAGGAAAAAGAAAGGGGGAAAGGGTTGGAAAAATCAGAGAAGAAATCATGGGGTGCTCTTAGTTTTGATTTTAATGATATAAAATTGTATTAATTAATGGAAAATGAAACAAATGACAGGTAAGGTATAAATTTTTAATTAGTTAATTGATAGGGTAAACTGTGCTGTCACAGTGCATTAATCTTCTGTTGTTGTTTTTACCTTATCTTAGTCTAAAGCAAAGTAATTGAAGATAAACTCAAAGTTTTCTTCTACTTTAGGATTTGAACTCTTCTTGTGTATTCAAAGTTCATTCAATTATTGAACTTACGATTCTGTTTTTCCGAATCAGCTTAAAGAAGTCAAATCTGTATTATGATAGTTTATTGTGTTGTCTGTTTTATTGCAGTGAAGGTGGCAAATCAAAGACTGCGTATGTGACATTTAAAGAACCTAAAGCACTTGAAATTGCATTATTGTTATCGGTAATGCCACTTTTCCTTTTATGACATTGTTGGAGCTGTGGTAGATTATCGAGTTGGATTTGTAATCAGGGTAGGTACTAGATATTGTGTACTGGACGTGACAGATGGTTGAAAGGGATCACTTTCATGCAATGCTCACTTAAGAAATGGAAGGAGACTGATTCTAGAAGGAGATCTCAAATTAAAAATCCTTTAGCATCAACTTGCCATTTTATAGCTTATGTTAAAGAAGATTGCAAGCAAATGGAAGTTGTTGTGTTGTATTTTTAAACTTTTAGTAGCTGTTTTGCTGGCATCATAGCATTTTCATTTGAAAACACAGATATGTTGAACATTAAAATTACGAATGACAGAGCCCAATCATTTTTCACATTAGAAAGGTCTGTATTTTCTAGCAATGTCTATTTGGATGTATGAAGTAAGTCGATTCGTCTCTGGCCTGTTTTCATATAGCACCATAACATTTTGGTCTTGATATTAAGTTTTGGGAAGATATAAATCTTATATATGCCTTTGCAGCTTTTGGCTTGTGCGAGTAAAATATTTGTTGTCTTTTTCTCAGGGAGCAACAATAGTGGACCAAGTTGTGAGGATAACTCCAGCTGATAACTATGTACCAAATCATGAGATGCAGGTAAAAAATCCAAGAACTATAATATCATATATGCACTTATTTATATAAAATTTGGTGCTTATCAGAAGCAATTTATGCAGGAAGAAAGGTTGGTGGAAAATACTATAAACTTTGCTCCTTCTGAAAATGTCTCCACAGATATTGAGGTAAATCCAGAAACCTGATTAAGATTTTGCATAATCTTCCTCCCCATGGATTTTTCTTCATTGGCATTTGGAGTAGACTAAAAAGTCGTATTGAATTTATTTATATTATACCCAGCGCTCTGTTAGTTCATTGGAGTGTGTTTTGGATATACCAGATTACTGAATTTTGCATTCTGAAACTGGCAAAGATAGTCCCTGTCATGATGTTTTGTTTGTTGCAAGTTACGTCAATTGCATCTAAATTTTGAGGCTTCTTGCATGGCGTCAATCTTGCATCTTTTACTTGTAATCTTCAGCAATTCATTCCGTTAATCTTGTAGCTCGGCAATAATTACTAGAGCTGTTCAAGTTTTTCTCTGATTGAGTTCATGGTCTGCAATATTATAACTCTTTCAGGAAGGAAAAGCCAGCCCCACCAATAGAAGAATCTACCTTACCAGAGCACAAGATGCAGTTACAAGTATGCTGGCAAAAGGTTCAGCAATAAGGCAGGATGCTGTGAACAAAGCTAAAGCATTTGATGAAAAACACCAATTGACTGCCAATGCATCTGCAAAGGTCATTTCTTTTGACAAGAGAGTTGGACTGACTGAGAAATTGACAGTAGGCATTGCAGCAGTGAATCAGAAAGTCAAATCTGTGGATCAGAGGCTTCATGTTTCAGATAAAACAATGGCAGCAATAATTGCAGCGGAGAGGAAGCTGAATGACACTGGATCGGCTGTCAAAACTAGCAGGTATGGTTGAATATGATGCATGATCTCCATTTCTGCTCTTGGATTTCTCCATGAAATTGTGATGAATTTATGGTGAGATCCAACCAAGAAATACAAAGTATAGTAAAATGTAGAAATTTCTTTAGTTGCTACATGCATTAACTACAGGTTGGAGAGAGATGAAATATGCATGATGCTCCTTGAGTGTTGTTTGGATGATGATAATAAGGTATACTTGTTAATGGATTGTCTTCGTGTGATGCAGATATGTGACTGCTGGAACAGCATGGTTAAATGGTGCTTTTAGCAAGGTGGCAAAGGCTGGACATGTTGCAAGTACTAAAACTAGAGAAAAATTTAATATGGCTGTCTCAAACTTGACAACAAAGGTTTGATACGCTCTTGCATATTAGTAATAAAGATAAAAGAAATGTTAAGCACTAAACTTGGACATAGTTCTGTAAGTATTTGTGATATTGTTTTCCAAACATAATTCGTTATATCTTGATAATCTATGTTAATTATTAATTCAAATTTTTATTATATAGATTATCGAGGTAAAACTTCGTAATTGGAGAACCATTTCAAAACACTTGAAGAACCGGATGTAATTTTTCTTTTGTTAAGGAAAATGAATAATGAGTAGAAGATAACATTTTTTTATATTATGGTTTCATTGATTGATGCAGGAACCGTCAGTGGCTGCAGCATAGGCCAGAATTCTGGTAATGAAGTCACTTCATCAGGTCTTTCAGAACGTGTTTTTTAAACTATTTGAGCATTCACTGCATTCTTTCTGTCCTTCAACAGTTAGATGCAAGTGGCAAATGCGGTGATTCATTTTCAATCCTATTTTTTGTATTCTTTTCTCACTCTGGTGTTCTGGTTGTTGCTTATATGTAATTTTTAGCATTGGTAATTTTGGCTTTCTTTCTATTTCTTTTTGTGAAAAGGAAATTATAGGTGTGTTATGCAACTGTGTTTCCTATGTCAAAAAAATAGTTTTGCATGTATAACTTGGTTCAAAGATTTAAGTGGGAAATTATCATCATGCACACTACAAAATTCCATTGATTTGCTGATGCAATTGATGAAAATTGTAAAGAACTATCACTATGTTGTATTAGCCCAGTTGTTCTAATTTTTGTGTGTTTCAAAATGTAACATCTTATCATGGATGAAAAGTAACAAGCATGGTCAAGACCATGTTCTGATAATAACAATCATTAGGATCAACGCAGGCGTAATAATGGACATTGCTGCCCTCCACTTTTGACGAATATGATGGCGTTCTTGTCGGCTGATGAAAGGGTCCTCAGCATACAGACAAATCTTTTCAAAATAATAGTTTTTTTTCAAAACTATTAGATTTTTTTGAATTTGTACAATCATCAAACGTTGTCTCACGTGCTATCTATGTTCTCATTTTTATCTCTTGTCAAAGGTCTTTCTCTGTCATTATCTCTAATAAGAATTGTAAAAGTATTTCTTTACACATGGTACGTCGCATTTGGGTGCTGAAAAGTGTTCACATTCTCTAAAATCAAAATTTTTGCGCTCGGGACTTAGATTGACTTCATGTTACTGAGCAAGATTATTTACATAATTAGTCTTTTTTTAGTGGTAAATTAGGCCTTTGAAAGTTTCTGTGTGGCATTTAGGTCCTGTAGTTTTCTTCTGTTTAACCTTGTTACCAACCCTTAGTCAAATAAACCAAATTGGTTTCCAAATCCAGTTGTCATTTGTCTAATATTTTAAAGATGGTTCTTATGTGCTCACTTTTGTTCGGTTCAGAAGTTCCAAATTCAATGCTTCGTTTGGCAGAGTTGGTTCATTTAAAGAATAATAATAATAATAACAACCTGTTGTATTTCAAATAGCTTTTGTTCTATTCATCGACATCCTAAATAAACTACAAAATAATGTCTTTGCTCTTTCTGTTATACACAGGATTCATGATTAGAAGTGGGTTTAGAACAGTATTCAGCACCAGGCCAGAATTGGAGGAAATTTTTAATGGGTGTTTTTTTAATGATAATATTCTGTCTAAATTTGTTTCTGTTTTCATGTTGGGCATTTTTGTCTAAATGTTGGTTCCATTCAGGCTTGGTGGAGGTTGTGTACATTTTGTGCATGGGAATTATTGTTGTAGAAATTCTAAAGTAGTTATGTTTCATGAGGGTATATAAAAAGTTGTGTTGGGTAATTTAGTTGAGCATGATTAAGTGTGTATTCCTATTTGGAAAGAGAACCATATTGTCTATTTGACTAACAAAGTTAATAGATCCTAATAGAATAATCAACCTGATCAATCGAAGAAAACTGTCTCTCTAACATTTCTTTTAGAGATCTGTCTTTCATTTCTTATACTTTTTTTAAGAAAATTGATATTTAGTCCAATAACTTTACCTACATTTAAATTAAATATAAAAAATCATATTAATATTAGAAAATTTCAATTTATAAAATAAACTAACTATAATAAAATATATTTTGACTTTGTAAGAATAAAAATAACTTAAACTTATTATATAATAAGAATTTAAACTTAATTATTTTGATTTCCTTTTTTTTCACTTTAAAGGAAATGGTTCGGCACACTAGATAATAAGAGAACAAGTTGGTTAAATTACTTAATTCACCTAGTCATTTTTTAAATCTCACCCACTCATTAATAAAACAAAGAAGCTATTTTCTTGAGTTGTGTCACTGTTATTATTGTTCTCATGACTAACATAGTTGTCATAACCACTTATGTATTGAATTTAAAATTATGACTACCTTTATCATTAATGTCTAATTCATGACCACATTTATGAATACCACTTTTCTTTACCACCACAAAGAAATGTTTGTCACTATTGTTAATAAAAAATAGACGAACTGAGACAATATTTTCAATTTGGAAGTTTGAACTAATTTGGTTCACCAAGCTCAACAGTTCGATAAATCAATTATACTGGTCAGTCGGGTAGCCTGTCAGTCCGACTTCATTAAAAGAAATAGGAAATTGTATTGCAACACTTTAGACTAATACAACTCAATAGCTTGGCCGAGATATGATATAGCTCAACTAAGATCTAAAACAACTTGAACAACAACTCGTTCTAGCCCTTTCAACTCGGAATCAGCCTATCATCAGCCTGTTTTTATGTAAAAAAAATCAGCTCGTTTTCATGTGATATTAGACTTTCGATGACAGAAAATAAAAAATTTAACCCATTTTTAAGTGGTAAAATAACTCGATCCATCTTATTTTTGGTGTGCCAATGTCAGGTCGGACTTAAGTGGGTCAAACTAGCGTATTTTTTCATCCCTAATTATAATAGTTATGTTGATTATGACAATAATCATAGTGATTGATCATAAACAATCTTTAAAAATGTGACTTGATAACTCATATATTTTAGAATGTAATAATTAATATATATTTTGAAATATAATAATTAATATATTTTAAATATTTAATTTTTGTTAGATAAATCTTACAGAGGTTTGATGAAGTAACAAATTAGTTTTGTAAGGTGGGTTAAATAGGATTTATAGAAACTTTTTGTAGAGTCATTTGGAAAATCATCTATTAGGTAGTTTAATAGATAAAATTTGTTGAGACTAAAACTATTATAACTTCAATTTCATAAGTGTTTGTCTAAAGAAGGCTTAAGGAATTACAAAATCTATTATTGACAACTTCATAAGAATTAATTTCATATTAAAACACATATTACTAATGTCACTTTATATAAGTAAGTAAAGTCGTTTCATATTATCCTTTTATCTTCTTCTTTTGAAATAAAAGATACAAAAGTATGTTTTAAACACTAAGTCACTTACAAAGTTTATGAGTCTTTTATATTTATTATTTCTATCTTATAAGCAAAAATAGTTATATGAATATAAGAATTTTACTCTCCAAATATAATGTAGATTCTATGACTTTCCTTATTTTCCTACATCTTATTTTGACCTTAAGACCAACTTGTTTTTCAAGATCAAAACCTTTATACAACCCTTTCTGAATTTAAAGAAAACATCCTTCAACTTTGAACTCTTGGACCTTCTTGAAAATATATGACCACCCCACATTGACTAAGAAAGTACAAATTTCATGTGGTCATAAGTGTGATCAAATATGGGGAAAATTATCTAAAGAACATAGAGAAGGAAAGCATGAGAAACTTTGTAGAATTGGTTGTGGTTGATGTGGTGCACTCTTGTAAATATGATACCCATAAAAGAAAAAAAGAAAGAGAAAAAGAGAAAAAAAAAGAAATAATGTGACTACAAGATGGTGTTTGGTTGTGTTCTAGTTTTCAAATAGAAAAGAGTAGAATGTAAAGTTGATGTGATTGTTCTCTATACTCATTCATGCTACCTAGATACATTAATTTCCTTCCTCAGCATTTTCATAACACTAAAGAAAGTCCTTGTTGATGTTTGTATGTTTTGAAAAGTCTTGGCTCTTGAAATGAAAAGTAAAGTCTAATTGTAATTAGTGGTAGAAGAGAAAGTAGCAAACACCCATGTACACTAGTGTGCTTGAGTGACACGGTTTTTTCTAGTGAGGATTGATTCCTTTGATTGATCAATGAAAATATTTCTGACATAGTTGTTAGTTTCTATTTTTATCGACTTTATTAAATGTAAGACTCATTCTTTTACAAGTATTCAATATAGTCTTAATTTTCGTAATTTATATTTAATTTGTTCCTTTTTCATGATGTCTAAATTGTTAATATCAGATGAACAATGTAACGTGTCAAGTAAATATTGTGCCGTGTGACAATGTCAATGTCATGTGTCAAATCAAGGTCAGTACCACATGTCGAGTCAATATCAGTGTCACATGTAGTGTCAGTACCACGTGTTAATGTCTTATATTCAATTTAGTCTCAATTTTTGTTAGTTTTGTCCAATTTTGTCTCAATTTTGTCCCTCACTAAACTAAGATTAAATTTAATTTTTATTAAAATTAACATTTTTATTAAGTATTTTTTTCATTGTTTTTAAACCAACTCTAACTATATTATTGGAATATAATTATTATACTTATTTTTTTTTTCTGTAGGTAGAGTTGGTTTAAAAATAATGAAGAATTCTTCTTTTAATTTTAAAAATAATAAAGAATTTTTATTCTAATTTTAGAAATAAATTAGAATTTTCCTTCTAATTTTAAAAGTAATGAAAAATTTTCCTTAAAAAATTAAAAATAATGAAGAAATTTCCTTCTAATTTTAAAAATAATAAAGAATTTTCATTCTAATTTTAAAATTAATGAAGAATTTTCCTCTTAATTTTAAAAATAGTGAAGAACTTTCCTTCTAATTTTAAAAATAATGAATAAGTTTTCTTCTAATTTTAAAAATAAATGAAGAATTATCCTTTAAATTTTAAAAATAATGAAAAAATTTCTTTTAATTTTATAAATAATGAGGATTTTTTCATCTAATTTTTAAAATAATGAAGATTTTTCTTTTTAAAATTTAAAATTGGAATTAAATTGACAAAATTTGGGACTAAATTAAACAAAAATAATGAAAATCGGGATTGAATTGAATACAAGTCAGTAACATGTGGTACTAACATTGATATGTGGCATTGATAATAATTTGACACATGACACTGATTTAACACGTGGCATTGATATTACCATATGACATAATATTGACTTAACACGTGGACAACTTTTTTAAAATTAAGAAAAAAATCTAAAAAAAAATTAATAAACACTTTTTAAAAAAATGAAAAAGTTAAGAATTGACATGTGGTACACACTATTTATTTGTCGTTGATGAGTTAGACAACGTTATAAAAAACGACTGAATTGAACAAAAATTACGAAAATTGAGACAAGATTTAACACTAGAAAAATATAAATCTCACATTAAACAAAATCAACGAAAATAGAGACCAAAAGTGATATTAAAATAAAAATAAAAAAGAGAAAAAAAAAGAAAAAAGAGAGAAAGAGAAAAGCACGAAAAGAGCGAAAAAAAAGAAAAAGAAGAAGAAAAATAACAATATTATAACTTTTCATTGGAAAAGAAATACTAACTTGTATCTTCTTGTTTTGTTGCCCAGGCAAGACATGTCTGTCCAAGAGTAATGACATAAACCATGGGGAAAAATGGTGATAGAAAAAGAACAAACAAGTTTAGAAAAATATGAATATTTGTTTACTAATATGATAGTTTATTTGTCGGTTATTAAAAATCCCATGGACATTCAAAGACATTTTTTCACTTTGTTATTTGTATGGACATTGTATTTTTGTGTTCCCTTATATATATATATATATATTTACTCTGAAACTGTTTGATGTGTTTTTCAGGTGGGTATTTGATTCTAAGGGAATATCTCCAAACTCCTTGATAATAAGAGATTCACTTCTCACATTATCCAAATCTCTTTTTAGATAAAATATTTGTTTTTGGATCATTTTGAAGTAGCGTTCTTTTAGAACTCATGTTTATAAGTAATAAAGTGGATAAGTCTTCTAGAATTTGTTGATGATTTTTTTCAACCGAGGAGACGATGTGATACTAATGAAGTTGAAAGGAGTAACACAAAAAAGAATGACTTAGCATCATTGGAGGATGTGTATGAATGGGGTGGCAGTTAGCATAACTCTTAGCACCTAGTGAGCATGTCAAATGTTTTCTCTTTCCTTAATTAGTTGTTTGTAATTAGGAGTTTAATGTTTAATTCAAATAACACTCAACTATAAATAGGGGTTACATTGTATAATTAGATTTGATGGAATAAAAAATAAACTTTGTTGAGTTGAAGAATAATCGAGTGTTGTTTTCATTTTGAGTCTTATATTATGCGATTAGCTCATGCGACAACTATAGCTTCTACTTATTTTTAGTCGTTCTAATTCAAGTGGTGTGGGTTCCTTCATTTCCTAGTCCATTTTAGATTTGCATCACTCCATATTACGTCCAGTGTTCTTCAACAACATAAGTGTTTTTCATTCAGTGTTCTATCATGTTGTCTTTTTTGTATTAAAACCACTAAATCTATAGCATTTTATTCTAATAAATATGTAGCATATCTTTAATTAATTAAATATAATAATCTATTCAAATTCTAGTTTACATCATATATGATTAGGAATAATAAAAAATCAATCAATTTTGATGTGTTTTATATTAATTCATTTGTCAATGTTAAAAATGTGTTTTTTAAAAGATAGGCCAAATATTTAAAAAGTCGAGTAATCAACGACCAAATTGTTTAGATAAATGCAAAAGAAAAATTACCAAATTTAATAATTTTGATAATAATTATTTAATTTTTGGATTTTATTAAAAAAATAACACATAATTCATAATGTTTGGTTTAATCCTTGCAGACATCCCGATTTGTGTAGGGTTGTCTCAAATAGATCCTCGTATTTATTTTTATCTCAATTAGGTCCCTATTTTTGTAAAATTGAGTCAATTGGAACCTTGTCGTTAATTTCAATAGACGACGTTAAATTTATTGAGTCGTGACACGCTGACGAAGCAAATTTTAATGACGTGGATCAAATTCATTTGCACGTGGACCTACAGCACCGTCGAGTACTCTCCTTCTCTCCCCTCCTCTTCTCCCCCTCCCCCTCCCCCTGCCTTCGTCTTTCTCATTGATCTTTCCTCCCCCGACGACCAACTGCTCTCCCTCAAGAAGGACCTCCTCCTCCTCCACCACCACTTCCCCGATCACGCCCTCGTCGCTCTCCTCACCTTCGATGTTGTTTGCGATGGTGCTGTGGCGAAGATGATGGTGGTTCGAGATTGCCAAACTCGTGAAGAGAGACGCGATGAGGATCGCGATTTTGGGTGGCTGTTCTCGCGGTTTTGACGGAGGCTGGTGGCACTGTTTGAAGGTTGACGGTGGTCCGGGGTTGTGCGGCGGTCAGGCAAGGGCTCGCGTGAAGGAGATGGTGGCGAAATGAATTGGGATTCTGGCTTGGAGTTTGATTTCGGCGTTTAGGGTTCGAAGGATTTTTCAGATCGGATTGGGTTTTTGGATATGCAGGTCTGAGATGATGATTGGGAAAATGAATGGTGGCACGGTGATGATGACTTGTGGCTGGCGGTGCGGTGGCACGATGTTGTTTGCAGTGGTGCTGTGGCGAAGATGATGGTGGTTCGAGATTGCCGAACTCGCGAAGAGAGACGCGATGAGGATCGCGATTCTGGGTGGCTGTTCTCGCGGTTTTGATGGAGGCTGGTGGCACTGTTTGAAGGTTGACGGTGGTCCGGGGTTGTGCGGCGGTGATGTTGCCGACGACGCTAGGGAGAAGATGGTAAGGAGACTAGGGTTTCAGTGGGTGGAAGATGGTGATGATGTGGTAGAGGTTTCAGTGGGTGCAAATGAATTTGATCCACGTCATTAAAATTTGCTTCGTCAGCGTGCCATGACTCAATAAATTTAACGCCGTCTATTGAAATTAACGGCAAGGTTCCAATTGACTCAATTTTACAAAAATAGGGACCTAATTAAGATAAAAATAAATACGAGGACCTATTTGAGATAACCCTGCACAAATAGGGATGTCCGAAAGGATTAAACCATTAATGTTTTGATATCATTAACATTGTATTTCACACAAGAAAGATAAATGATGAATAATGAAGAAAAGAAAAAACATTAAAAATGTATATTATTTGATTTGACTAAATGGATGAGGAAAAAAAATAAAAATAAATAGATTTGAGATCATACCATACGTAAAACTAAACGAGAATAAAATAATTGATAAAGAAGACTCTTCATATGTCACTTTATAATCACACAATTTGTTACCAATTTTATTAACTTTATTATTTATAAAAACCTACTTATAATAAAAAATAGTTATTTTCAAATATTATATAAATATAAAAAATTAAAAAATTTAAAATTATTTATTTATTTATAATTTTTCATAGAAATTTTAATTTCAATAATTATTATAATATTTAAATTTTTATTATATTTATTTTATTTATACCATAATATAAAAAGAAATTATTTAACTTATTAATTAAATAATTTTATTCTTTAAAGGAGATATATTCTTTTATAATTATCTATTGTGTCTAAATATACCTGGCTAACTTCTCCATTAAATATAATTATTTAATTCCCCCTTAAAATAACATAGATACATTTTTTTTTTAATTTTAAAATCACTCTTGCATAATTATATATTTTTTAAATTGTATTGTTTTAAGTGAATATTCACTCAGATATATGTTTCCACTGTTAGCTGATAATCATAATACCTTTGTAAATGGATTATACATTTGTAAATGGTTATTAAAATATATCATTATTACAAAAATGTATAATTTCCTTTTATCCATTTCTCTAATTATGTTATTTTGCCAACACCGTGGAGAAACTATTGGATTCAGTCAGTATTGCAACAAATAAAATAAAACAATCTTAGTTTACTTAAACTAACTATTGGCTATTTTAAATATTTTTGGGTTCTTGATTATATCCTTCTACATATAACCTGTCATTACATTCTTATATTAAAAAATGCACTGAAAATGCATCATCCCTAATAAAAGAAGCAAGAACATGTGCACTTTAATTAGTGTCAACCTCAAGACAAGGATAGATAATTGAAAATGAATTAATAGTTTATCTCAAATTAGGTCAACAACAAGTTTTCTTAACAAAATGGAGAATTGTGTTCAATCTTTTCTTAAGGAAGAAGCCAAAACCATTTTTTGCTTTCAATCTACATTTGTCAACAAGAAATATAAAGAAAAATTAAATAGTGAAGTTGGAGAACCATGTGGAATAAACCAATCAACCTCATAAATAAAATAAAATAAACCCAAGTATCCATTTTAATATATCTTTTTAATAAATTTATGCGTTAAGTTGAGGTTCTAACAAGTGATGTCTTAAAACAGTAATTTCATTTTTAATTTTACCCTCTTTCAATTTTATGTTTAATTAGCATGTTAAAAACAATTTGTATGAGGAATTTAAAAGCTATTTTTCTCCATAATTTCAGACAAAATGCTTAACTAAATACGTTTTGTTACCAAAAGAAAAATGTTGAATGTGATAATTATTTTTGCTTAAAATATATTAAAGTCAACGAGAGTTAAAACCACTTCATTGAAGGTGGTTTATGTAGTCAAAAGTGAAGTTAATTCATATGCGTGTCCGGATAGGTTATAAATACATGGGTTAAATATTTTTTCGTCCCTTAAGTATCACACGATTTTGGTTTTAGTTCCTATTTAAAACTTTGATGGTTTTTAGTCCTTATAGTTTTGAAACTCTGAGTATTAGTCCTTGAAATTGGACGATGTTAAGTTTTAGTAGATGTGGCAAATGACGTTGCCACGTGAAATACCAGCTGCCCTATTCACTCTCTGCCACGTTGGTTGTTTAAGTTTGGAAATGAGATTAAGTATGTTAAGTGTGCATTTCGTTCAAGAGCACATCGTCATCTGTTATAAATGAGATTTGAAGAAGTTGGGTTGTTCTTCGCCACTGGATTTGGGGGCAAAGAAAGCTAAGGAGGTACATCTGAAGGTTGGAGTTCGTGTTCTTGAGGAGGTAAGTTGATACATTTTGTTTAGCTCTTCTTCGTGAATATAAGGATTGAGGATATAGGGTTTGGGTGGGTAGGAAAGCTGATGAAGGGATTTCTTTGTTGTAGTGAAATGAAAGGTGAGAGTGGAGGAAATGGTTGGACGCGAAGGTCAATTGGTTCGGGAAAGTCGCAAAGTTGTGGATCATCTTCACGGTTACCTTCTAAATTGTGTGGTTGTGGTGAAACATTGTTGCTTTTGAAGGCAACTACTGTGAAGAACAAAGGAATATTGTTTTATAGATGTAGAAATTGGGCAGTAAGTGATTAAATCTTTCATTTAATGTGCTGAATTTTGAATTAATCTTGTGTTGTTTTGATTGCAGAGTAATTCAAGTTGTAATTACTTTGAATGGCATGATGAAGGAGTTTCTGAAATTGAAGGAAGTTTTGAAAGAAAACGTGAAGAACTTGAAATGTGTTTGGAAAATGAAAAACTTGTACGGGATCTAAGGAAGAAGAACGACAAGCTGAAAAGGAAATTAGAACAAGAGAAGAAAGTTGGGAAAATGATGTTGTTGTTGTTTGTCTTGTCATGGGAGTTAACAATTTTCTTTTGTATTATGTTTTTGTTGAAGATGAATTGTAATTAAGAATTATGGTTGAATAAAATGAGGTAGTTGAGTTTGTCTCCAAATTCAGCTTGACTAAATTCTCCAAATAACTTATTTGTTTTCCCTTTCACATTCCATTGTTAATGGTCTTTTGTTGTATGTTAATAAAGAAAACAGTTGGCAGCATAAGAAAGTAGAAGCATATATTCTTCCTTGCAGAATGAAAGATAGTTGTGTAAGCAAATGAAAAAACTAGAAGCAGGCATTATTCCCTGCTTACAGAAGACATTAAGTCATCAGTAAACATTTTTAAACAAGAAATGACAGATAATTGAGTTAACTTGGAATTGCCTTTTAAAGTTGACTAAGCAGAGTATCTGTAAATGTGAACTTGGAATAAATAAAGTTAACTGGGCATAAAGTAAAGATGGAATACAACAAGAAGCAGGATATAATATGAAGTGGTCCCATACTATTAAATAAGATAACTTAAGTGGTCCCTTTCCACTACAAAATATATTGTAATAACAGTACTAAAGTAAGTTAAGTGGTCCCTTACAATTACATAGGATGGTAGATGTTAAAAGCAACCACTGTACCCACTACTATTGTTCCCTAAGTGGGTGACTGTGACTTACAAAATACATTAAAATAAACGCTTGGCTACAATAAATCTTCAATTGGTACTAGCTTGGGACCCTAGATGTTGTGCAACCAGTAGTCGTGAGGATGTTCTTCTTCCACCTTGGTGACTTGATGCAGGTCTTCCTCCACTGGCACTTCTTCTTCCCCGTGTTGATGTTCCTCCTCCTTGGTGACTTGATGCAGGTCCTGCTCCACTGCCACTTCTTCTTCCCCTTGTTGATGATCCTCCTCCTTGTGAAGTTGATGGAGCTGGTTGTGTTTGAGCTGTAGTGGAAGTCGCCCTTGTGCTGCCAGATCCTCCTACACTTGAAGTGGCCCTTCTGTTCTGTAAATGGAAGTAAGCAACATTGCAATTATCATAGTGTAAATAATTTCAAATGTGTAAATAAGTGAAGTTGTAAAAGAGTGATCTTGTACCTTTTTCTTTGCCCTTTTACATGTTCTTACATTATGACCAAATTCATTGCAGCTACTACACTTCATAACAAGATTCTTCTTTGACAATTTTGTATGACTCACATATTCATCAGTCTCCGTTCTTCTTAGTTTTTTAGGCCTCCCAAGGGGTGTTTTATAAATTGGAGGCAATAATGCACCAGATTCAGAAGTAGACCATAGTTGTTGTCCATTGATTGGAACAATTTCAGGGCCATAACAAGTCTCATAAGCCTCTTTCTTGTAATAAGGATGTACATAGTCTTCAGGGTTTTCTAGTTTGTAATTGATGGCAGCCACATGCCTGCAAGGTATTTCTACCAAATCCCAAAAGTAACAACTACATGAATGGTTACTTAGGTCAACTACAAACTTATCCATTGTAAACCCGTGAGTGACTTCAAATTTTGCAGCCCCTACCCAAGTTGGAATCCAATTTCCACTTTTCTCAACTTCCCTATCAAGCCTATTTCGTGGTTTAGGCATCACAACTCTTGTATATGTCTTTGCTTTTTCTTTAAGTGTGCAAACCTACTCATAATGTAAGTTCTAATCAATTCCATCATAGGTATGATAGGTTTGTCTCTAGTTAGTAAAATTGTACTATTAAATGACTCAGACAAATTATTTAACAAGACATCGCAACTAGGATAACTACTAAATGCATGTTTACACCAACACTTAGTTGGAATAACTAGCAACCAATTGTAAGCATCAATGTTAACATTGGACAACTCACCCATTTTCTTTTCCCAGTCCTGTTTAAATGTGGCCTTCACAGCCCCCATCATAAGATCTCTAATAAGCACTCCTCCACCAAACTTCTTCTTGTAATTGTTATACAAGTGCCTTAAGCACAATCTATGTTTCACTCCTTCTAAGATCTCATAAAAAACTGTCATTAGTCCCTGTAAATCACAAAAGGTCTTGGTCAATAGTAAATATTGTCATTGGTACGAAATAAAAATAGGAAAACATTAAAATGAAAATACCTTTTGTTGATTAGAAATGAAAACCCAACGTTGACAATCAATGCCTCAAATATCATCCAGAAGTAGTGTCAAAAACCATCTCCAACTTTCTTTGCATTCATTTTCAACCACAGCAAAAGCTAGTGGGAAATATTGGTCATTGGGGTCTCTGCCCACTGCCACCAACAACTGACCACCATATGTTGTCTTCAGATGACAACCAACTACCCCTATGAAGGGCCTGCAACTTCCTAAGAAGCCTTGCTTATAGCCCTCTAAACACATATAAAATGGCCTAAATCTTGGAGGCAAACTTGGTTGGGGTTGATTGACTTTAATTTTAAAGGTTCCACACTTCACTCTTAATAATTCACCCACAAAATCATATAGACGACTGTATTGTCATTCTCCATCACCAACCAAAGAATCCAAAGCAATTTGCTTGGCCTTTCCAGCTTTCCAAGTAGTTATTCCAACACTGAATGACTTCTTAATGTCATCAATTATTTGGTTGACTGTCATGTTAGCCACATTTACAAACCTATCTACTAATACTTGTGCAATCCAGTTTACATTTGAACTTTTGTTTCCAAAAACCCTTCCACAACTGTGTCGTCCAACCAAGGTTTTGACCCTAAATGTTTGCTTGCTTCCTACCTTGCTAGCCATAATCAGAAAACCACATTTGTTTTTACAAACTGTCCGTACTCTATTCAGGTCATTCTTCACAAACTTAACCTCTTTTCCATTTAATACACTATGCTCCAATAGTGCATTTTTAAATTCCTTTAATGAACAGAACTTCATCCCCAATTCGAATATGAAGTTCTTGTTCATATAATCTTTTCTATACTTTTTAAAGTTTCCTTTTTTCAACCTCACATCCTCATTACTATCTACATTTGAATCAAATTCATCACTATTGTATTCTTCATTCATGTCATGATCTCCAACTTATTCATTCATTACAAATGAACCTTCCCCAACATTGCCTCTTCTAGTCACACGTTTCTTCTTCTTTTTCATTATATTCCACCTATCCAAAACTGGATTAATGTTTCTCCGAACTTGGTCCACCCTATCATTCTGAACACCAAACCCATCATCTTCATTAGCCATTCTGTCTTCTTCATTGTGATCCATACATTCTTCAGCTGAAGGTTCTACTTCCCCCTCAACAACATTCCCCCCTTCCTCTTCTTCACGAAAATAATCATGTTCATAACCACCAATAAACTCTTCTTCTTCCTCACCCATTTGAACCTCTTCATGTTCATCATCACCATCACACTCTTCTTCTTCCTCACCCATTACAACCTCTTCTTGTTCGTCACCACCATCACACTCTTCTTCTTCCTCACCCATTTCAACCTCTTTCTATTCATCACCACCATCAAACTCTTCTTCTTGCTCACCCATTACAACCTCTTCATGTTCCTCACCACCATCACACTCTTCCTCACCCTCTTCTACAACAACAACACCCTCTTCTACAACAACAACACCCTCTTCCAGACCCATTCCACCCTCTTGTACAATCTCAGCCACTTCTTCCTCATGTAAATTAACCTCTTCATGTTCCTCACCCACTTTGGAAAACACTTCCTCCGTGTCTATGTTTCCTTTTTCTACCACTTCACCACAACTAAGAAAGTGAACTTCCACTGCCTCACTAGGAACATGTTGAACATAGATTTCTACCTCTTCCTTATTCTCCTCTACACAGTTAGCCAAGTACAGTGCTTCACTGTCATCACTCAATAATCTCACATTATTCATCAGCCTTTGTTTCGACCCCTTCCACCATAGTTTGAAGTTTGCATCATACTTAAATTCTTTAACTGTTCCAACTGCTTCAAAATACGACCAATGATCTGAATCAAGTCCTTTGATCACGTGTATCTCTCCTCCAACATACTGTAGTCCCTTATGACTAACAAACTTCCCCATGTGATGCAAACAAATGTCGAAAACCATTTCTAGACCTACATTCAGACATCAACGCTTTACGCACAAATTGGAACAACCATAACCGAAAGAGAAAAACAATAGCTTAGCTTACCTTTACGCTTGTCTTTCACACCCACTGTTTCTTTCACGAGCACCGGAACGACCACCGCAAGGACCACTTGGATAGAATGCTTCGAGTGGAAGGTTTCGAGTACAATGCTTGGAGTACAATGCTTCCAGTAAAACTACTTTTCCCCAATTGAAAAAATTTACTTGCCTAATTAAGAACCCTAATTGTCCAATAAAGAACCCTAATTGTTAATTTGATTTCAATCGAGAATGTGCCAATCACTTAATCTCATTTCCAAACTTAAACAATCAACGTGGTAGAGAGTGAAGAGGGCAGCTGGTATTTCACGTGACAATGTCGTTTGCCACATCTACTAAAACTTAACATTGTTTCATTTCAAGGACTAATACTCAGAGTTTCAAAACTATAAGAACTAAAAATCATCAAAGTTTTGAGTAGGGACTAAAACAAACATCGTGTGATACTTAAGGGACGAAAAACATATTTAATCCTAAATATATCGATTTCATTCTCCAAAATTGATCTTTACCAATAATTTTTTTTACGTAAAAAAGAAAAGAAAAAGTCATGTTTTATATTAAAAAAAATTACGTGATAAACTCTATAGCTAAATAAACAATCCTAATAAAATAGCTGTAAACAACTTTTTGTTTTCTCGAATTTGTTTTTTTCAATGAGAAAGCCAAATACTAAATTAAATTAAATTATTTCTTCCTTGCATTACTACTATCTCTTTCCTTCAAATTCTAGCAAACGAAACAATGATGGAAAGTTAAGAAGATTTTACGTTTTCTCTTTCTCGTAGCCAAAGACTAGATTGTCCTTTTCGGATAAATAAAACCTAACATCCCTTGCAACTATAATTTTTAACTAACTATTTTTTCTGTAATTTGTTATTTAATTCCTGGTGAACTCTCAGTACCGATACATAACAACAATGGATCTAAAAAGTATATGTATTTAAGTTTCAAATAAAAAAAACTGTAATACTCTTTAGTCTTCAACATATGATATGCTGGTGTACTTGTAAAAGACAACAGAACACTTAAGTTAAGTTAGGTATGTGTGTTAGATAATAATAAATACTGTATTAAATTAATTAATAGTTATTTTTAGGGATAACAAAAAAACTTAACAGATATGGCGGATAAAATATGTGGTAATTTAGTTAAAAATAAAATTAATTTATATTTTATTAGGTTAAATTTGATTAAAATTAAATTTTAATTTATATTATATTATATATATTTTTTGTAATTTTATTTAAATTTTATTTTAAAAATGTATAAAATATATACTTTTTATTTTTGCATATATCCGTGGGTACTACGAGTTTTAAAATATCCACGGATATTTTTAAAGTGAATACTCCGTGAGTAGCGGATGTGTTGTAGATTGTATTTTCATTTTGCAGGTCGGATTACGGATAGACATTGTCTATATCCAATCTGACCCGATGTATCCCTAGTTATCTCATGAAGATTTTTACCTAGTTGAACCTAGGCTTCTTAGGTGGTTACCTTTTCTTAAGTTGTTTATGGTTTCGTCCATCCATATTGTTTAGGATATGTCAAAATATCAAGGCAAGATAGAACATAGTATATGAGATGATTGTTTTGCTTAGAACAACTTGCTTGTATTTTGCAACCCCTTTTTTTAAATAGTCAACATAGAATATTTGTACATCAATATGAGAAATTCTAAGAGATATACAATAAAAAAAGAGATTATAGGATATTTCCTATTTACAGGGAGTAATTTTTGAATAAATCTTAACAACAATCTATTAAAGGTAGAAATCTAATAAAGACATAATAAAATACATTAACAAATAGGTATTTTAAACATGTTTGAACATATAGAATGATTAATTTCATATTAGGAGACTATGTTATGAAAATATGTAGAATTGTTAGTTTTGTATATCTAGCTTTAGTGTTGAGCCATTTCTTGAGTGATACTCAAGTGACAATCATAAGCTTAAGTAAAGAACATTGCTTGTAGATGCTTAAATAATAATTATCCTTGGTCAAGTTGTGTTAGGGTTGGAAAGAAAGAGAGTTATCACACCCATTCTTCCTTCTCAAAACTCTAATAGTGAAACATAATCACTCTAAAAAATGGAATATTAGAGTGATTCTAACATGTTTATTAATGTAAACAAAATGTCTTATTGCTAAAACACCATTTTTGTCGCTTAAATGATATATGTATCGTACTAAATCGACTTACTTGCAATATTTTACATGAATAAGATTGAAACACTTATTTATACTTCAAAAGAATATCAATAAGCATTATTATTACCCTTCATGCCAAATTATTCAAACAATATTTTTGTAATTTAAGTGAGGGAGGGTTAGTAAAACTTTTCCTGTTTGAAATACTACACTAGTCACTACAAAAATAGTTACTTGTTTTAGTAACATTATATATGTTTTCTTTTGCCAATATCTTTCATGCTATATATATATATATATATATATATATATATATATATATATATATATATTTATTTATTTATTGAATTTGTGCTGTGTAGAATTAAGTACATGAAGTCATTATTAAGTGAAGATACTCCATATAATCTTACTAACGTTTAGAGAATTCAAGAAATTTGAATATTGAAAACAGTAATTTGCATCTGATATGCTACGAAGTTAGAGTTTATGCTTTTGATTCAAGGTGATTTATTAGAACTAAAATATGTTACTAGGTTTAAATACCTATTTAAACTTTATACCCAGGTCATCACTGAAGCTTGGAGGTATAAGAAGTGTTTTTGAATGAATTTACTCACGAGATAAAAAAAGAACTTGTCATTCCTTCATTTATCCAAGACTTTTATGCTTTGGTTTGCACATTAAGTTCCAATTTAATATATAAAAATAATAATTCTTTTAATTCAATTTGAGATTTAAAAAAGTGGCATGTTAATAAGATTGATTAAGATCTTCCGTCCACCTAATTATGTTAGGTTAGATCATCACATCTCGTTGTTTTATTATTTACAGATTAGATTGACCCGTTTCAATATTTCATTCTAATTCTTATATATACTTATTCTGATTTTAATATAACACTTTATGTTAAGTTTTGTAATTAGAATATAAAACTTTATTTTAATTTTTATAATTAGAGCCTCGAAACACCGGGAAACTGAAATAATAAAATATATAAATTTGTTTTAATCAAATGAAAACATGAGAAATAGAAAACACCTAGGAATCCCCATGAATAACTAAATATTTCTCTAATTTTAATTTTGCAACGCAGTCTTATAATTGGATATTCAAAATTGAAAATTTTAATAAAATTAGAACCGTGTGATTTACACATTGATGTTAGAGTATTTGAATAGCTATCATAAGTTTTATCATAATAAAATTTTATCACTTTGATAACATCTCAAGAACCACTCCATGATTGTAATACCGAATGTCAACAAATTGGAAGTTATATAGAATAATTCCATGTTTTATCTAAATTATGATTTTAGTTTTGATTTGAATTTGATCGGAGAAAAAGACATATATGCACATACTTAAATTTATTATTTTTTAATAATTCTATCAGACTTGTTCACAGATTAAATATTTGAACAATTCAACTGATCTTTAAACATTAAAGAAGATCGAATATTACATTATTGAAAAAGTTGTTATGGCTCTTATTTAAATTTTAAGGTTAAGCTCCAGAATCACGTATTATCTGCAAGTGCAATATCATAATCCTTAATATTGTTTTTAATATAATTTATTTGAAAATTTTTAAATTCTTTGCACTAGAATTTCATATAGTTATTCTAAAAGCTTATAAAAGCTCATCATTTTAGAAATCACACAATACACTTTGCCTAAAGTTTTTTCTCCTAGTACAATAATTAATTTATATAACTTAATTTTTCAATTAATTACAAATTATTTTAAATTAATTACTATACAGTCATACGATTTTATTATATGATGATTTATTTTTAAATGAACTCTGATGAATATATATATATATATATATATATATATATATATATAATTTAAATTGCTATAATTAAAGCATATGCATGCTATGTTTATGTAAAATAAAAAATATATTTTTTTTCTTGTGTGGTCCTACTGCTCAGGTCTTCTGACCACGCGTCAGATGAATAATCTGCCACGTGTAATTTTAAAACACTTGTTTTGCGGAAAAATATTGAGTGTTTTGAGAAGCCACAACAGCATAGTGGCAGACCTGGACCTCGTCGTTGGAATCAAAGTCTGGCGAGTCAGGGGTGTTTTTGTCCAAACGTAGACCCTAGGAAACTCCCAATTTACCCCTCATAGATGGGACCGCTTCTTCTCCTTTTCTCAATGTCTTCTCTCTCTTCATACAATTTTTGTAACGAAAGAAAAAAGATTTATTTTTATTGTGTCATTTTTTTGGTCTCACGGTTTTGGTGTGTGTGTGTGATAGAGAAGGTATATTCTGGGTTTCGATACTCTTTGGTAAAGAAAATCATCACCATTTATAGCTCCTTCAGCTTAACTATTGTGACGTACTTCTCTTGTATTATTCCTTGCTGAGTTCTGGGTTTGTTTCTATCCACGTAATCGGCTAAGGTAAGGTAACCTCTCCATTCTTTTACCATTTTTCTTCACTTCTGATTTTGGTTTCACACTACTTGATTTTTCGCCATCTGGGTCTCTTCAATTTTTCGTGTTTTTTTTTTGTGGAAAATGATTTTCTGGGCGTGGTGGGACGATCCAGCCAAATGTTTTGTTTGGGTTGGTGTTACATTGCTGTTGAGATGGTTTTGGGCCCTGTGATTTTTGTTGAAAGGTTGGATTTTGCTCTTGTTATGGTTTTCGAGATGTACTGCTTCATGGTGTTTCTTTTGAGGTTGTTGTCATTTCCTGATTCAGTTTTTGGGACTAATTATTAACTTTGAAAATGGTGGTTGCGTGGGAGAGTGGTGAATTGGGTTCTGAGTGCACGGATCAACTGTGAAACTTATTTTGAATGAAGATTCATGGCATTTGGTTTTTCATTTGTACTTGTTTTCCTTTCAAAATTTGTGTAATTTTCCTTAGGGGTGGGTTGCATTATTGTCTCATGATTTTGTTTGAATTATAATAATCTGGATGATGGCTTTTAATTTTGTGAATTACTGGGGCAATGGATCTTGTATTTCTAGAAATCTCACTGGTTTCAATTTTCATTTTGTTGTGATGATGTAATCTTTTTATGAAGTTGTGCTTATAGTACATTTTGCTTTATGCTTTTTTCCGCTTCACAGCATCAATTTAGTTGTTCAATTTGTCTTTTTGTTTGTTCTTATCTGCTTGTATACTGTGAGACTGAGACTCTGTACTGAGGGACTTTAGTTGCTTGTGCATGCTTGTATGTCTTTTTTCCTCAAAAAATAGTATTCTCCTGTAGCATTTGTCTTGCCAATTGATGAATTACATTATCAGTGTTTCTAATTATGACAGATTTCTGTCTAGCATGTGAACCATACTGGGATTCATCAATGGCTGCTGCTGGTTGACAGTACGGTAAAGATGGTTGCCGCAATGATGTTGATGTTAGTGATAGATTAGAAAGAGCCAATTCATCTTATAATTGGATATCTCTAGCTGATATTTTGATTACTATTTTACATTACCATGGATTAGTGAAAATCGAATGGTGGAGTCAAGGATCAGGACTATTTTTATTGGATGTTCCAGTGTACTCTGTAGATGAAGTAGTTTTTAGCTCTTGACGTATCAGGTGGTGGATTAGCGGAATATATGTGCTGAGACTTTGGAGTCATCTTTCTTATCTATGATATAATATTGTGAAAGCTAACTAATCAAATTTGGTGGTAATGGAAGTAGCTTTTTCCCCTCAAGTGCAAAAGCAGAATTCGCAAATAACAGGTCGCAAAATTTTATGTGTTGGATCCCAGAAGGATTTGTGGCTTGTTGTGCGTGAAGGATCTCTAAATGATGTAGAATTGGCCTTGGCATCATTGAAGAAGAGTGGGGGCAATATCAATTTGAGGAACACATTTGGGTTGACTCCTCTTCATATTGCAAGTTGGAGAAACCATATTCCCATTGTAAGGAGGCTTCTTGCAGCTGGTGCAGATCCTGATGCCCGAGTAAGGCTGTTTCTCTTCTCACAATTTTCTAGCAATCAAGTGTGGCATCTACTTTTAGTCAAGAGAAAAAGTTTGACATCTGTTTGCCTACCTTTTTTATAGCATTGATTCTGCTACTTCCTTCATATTTTGTTTTCAAGAGTCAAGACCTCTGCACATCAAAAAGTGAATGGTTGTTAGTTGATTGTTAAACTACTTTGCCATGATCTCTTAGTTGAATTCATAAAATGTGGAAATATGTTATATATAATTTAACATTAATTTAAACTTTCCTAGGAAGGTAGTACACAGTTAATATTTGTATTCTAATGTTTAACTTGTATTCTGAATGAACCTAACTTGTAAGGAAATGAAGTGTCCTTCTGAGATTTCTTTCTTGTTATTGAGGTTCTTTATTATTTTGTGGTGAATTATTCATATCAATTTTATGAGATATCAATTAGTAAAATCTACAACATATACTGTATAATGTTAAACCATATCAGTTGAATCTCCCTCCCTTTTCCTTTTCTCAATGAGTTGGAGTGGCTGCTTAGGATGGAAAGGAATAGCTCATATTCCTTCACTTAGCCATTACTTTATCTCTCGGAATCCATTAATTCTGAAACTTGTGTTGTTTTTAGGATGGAGAATCAGGATGGAGTAGCCTTCACAGGGCTCTACATTTTGGTCATCTTGCTGCGGCAAGCATCCTTCTTCAGCATGGTGCCTCTATTACATTGGAGGACTCTAAATCTCGAATACCTGTAGATCTCTTATCTGGCTCTGTATTTCAGGCTCTTGGAAATGAACACAGTTCAGGTATAAATTGTTATTTTGTGACTGCTTTAGATTGTTGTCACCATTAAAGTGATCATTTAGGATGACAGTCTGACTTTTATTCTATGTTTAGTGGCAACTGAGGTCTTTAGTTGGGGCAGTGGTTCAAATTATCAGCTTGGAACTGGAAATGCGCATATTCAGAAGTTGCCATGCAAAGTTGATTCACTTGGTGGTTCATTCATAAAGCTCATTTCTGCTGGGAAGTTCCATAGTGTGGCACTTACTGCTCGTGGAGAACTGTATACCTGGGGATTTGGAAGGGGTGGTCGTCTGGGACATCCTGATTTTGATATACACAGGTATGTGGTTTGTTTCAGTGTGAATGTAGGTGAACATGCTTTTTGTTTGTACTGGTCACTATCTTATTGATTACGAACATTGAATAAAAAGAAGTCGTTTTGTAAGTTCCTTAATAATGTTGAGTTCTCTGGGGGTATTTGATTTGAAAAAAAGGTGTTTTTTCCCCAGTTTTTATTGACTATTATTATTATTGATTATTACTAAAAGGTTGCCTTGTTTTCATTTTAATTCCTATCTTTAAATATTTGTGCAGGATGTGGTGAAAAAATGGCACCTTATTTTGTTTTGCATATTGTTTTCAAATATTTGTGCACAAATTGGTGAAAACAATTTTTTGCCTTTTCACCATTTCTTATACAAATCTTTTGAAAATAGAAAATGAAAATTGATTATATTTTCTTAAACCAAACAGGCCCTTGGTTTCTTCACTTTCCTTTTTATAATAACTTGGATGAGAATACAATTGTATCTTTAACTAAATGCTTGTTTGAAACTAAAAACAAGCTCAATAGAGCATATAATTGAATTGGTACGATCAGATGTAGGACATTTTTGTGCACGGTCACATTTTAACTACTTAGTCTCAAACCTTTTTGTTCTTGATGCTGTACTACATTTTCATGGTGTTTTACTAGGAACATAGATTGATTTTGCTGTGGCATTATACCTGTCATAAAGAAGTAGATACCCAGCTTTCTTTCAAAGCACAAATCAGAAGATGTAAAGACCATTTTTTTTTATTTTTTTTTTTATTTTTATTTTGATATAGTGATTTTTTAACTTCTGATAGAAATTTCACAGGAAAAGTAAATGGGAACTTATTTTAGTTTTACTGCTAGATACTGTTTTTGCAACTAGTTGCATGCTTTTTATCGACCAGTGATGGAGAGAGAGTATATGCTTTTGAAAAATTTTCAATTTATATTGTTATACTCATTGCAGTGGTCAAGCTGCTGTCATCACTCCCCGCCAGGTGACTTCTGGTCTGGGTTCCCGCAGAGTGATGGCAATTGCTGCAGCTAAGCATCATACTGTGATTGCTACTCAGGGTGGGGAAGTGTTCACTTGGGGATCCAATAGAGGTAAAACTTGATGTTATTCATGTTTATATAAGTTAGGTCTTGTGTGTTGTTACTGTGTAAACTACTTTACTGGACTGCATCAAAGTAGTCTTTTCCCCTCATCCCTCCTTTGGTTTTATCAAGTATACTTGTGATTCTCGAGAAATCATCACTGATTAATTGAGAAAGAATTATTCTTTCTTTATTCGTTGTTCTACAGTGTGAAATATGAGAAATATGTAATTGGCATAAGTTTCTTGTTTCATTGTTGTGCAGAGGGACAACTTGGGTACCCTTCCGTTGATACACAACCCACACCTCGTAGAGTATCCTCTTTGAGGTCAAAAATTGTTGCTGTTGCTGCAGCAAATAAACACACGGCTGTAGTTTCTGATTTAGGTGAAGTCTTTACTTGGGGTTGTAACAGGGAGGGTCAGCTTGGTTATGGCACCTCAAACTCAGCCTCTAATTACACCCCACATGTGGTTGAATCCTTGAAGGGAAAGACTTTGACCAGAGTTTCTGCTGCAAAATATCACACAATTGTATTAGGATCTGATGGAGAGGTAACTAATTTCGGATTATTGCCATTTTTTTTTAAATTTCAAGGTCTTATAACTGTAAGAAACTGTAGCTAGCATCTTCATATTTGAGCTACAGTTAAAGGGTACCTAAGGCCCATAGGATTCCTTGGGTATTGCAAGTAATACACCAAACACTGGACATAGATTTGGCATAAAATACTACCTATAATCAGAGGACGCTACAAAAATTAATTAAAATACTTGAAATTGTAAAGGTAACTGCAATTTTATTTGTTTTCTTCCAAATGCTTCTGCGTTATACAGTTTTGGGGTATACACATTTTTACAGAGAGGGATAAGACCTGATTTTTTGAGTTCTATTATTGTTCTATCCCAAATTATATTCAAGTTCAACAACTTATGTTTTTCATGTAATATCTGTATCAAACATTAGATTTTTCCTTGTTAGTTTTATAATATATATATGTGTGTAGGTGTTCCCCCTTTTGTTTTTTGAGGAAATAACAGTACTTTTTACATCTTTTAAGTTTTAATTTTCCATATTTTGCAGGTATTTACCTGGGGTCATCGACTTGTTACACCAAAACGTGTTGTAGTTAGTAGGAACTTGAAGAAAAGTGGAAACACTCCTTTAAAATTTCACCGCAAGGAACGACTTAGTGTGGTTTCTGTAGCTGCTGGAATGGTACACAGCATGGCCCTTACAGATGATGGCGCATTATTTTATTGGGTCTCCTCGGATCCGGATCTTAGATGCCAACAGGTTCTAATCCTTTGAATTTTTCTCTTCTGTTGTGTTCATTTTTTCTTGAAGCATTGTGACTAAAAACACTTCCCCTATTGTTTAATTTGTTAACAGTTATATGCTATGTGTGGAAGAAATATGGTTAACATATCAGCTGGAAAGTACTGGACTGCAGCTGTTACAGCTACTGGTGATGTTTACATGTGGGATGGGAAGAAAGGTAAGGATAAGCCCCTTGTTGCAACTCGGTTGCATGGTGTAAAGAAGGCTACATCAGTTTCAGTTGGTGAAACACATTTACTAATCGTGGCTTCACTCTATCATCCTCTTTACGCTCCTATCATGATTCAGAATTCTCAGAAACTCGAGTTGAATAACGGGGATGATATGGAAGAGTTAAATGAAGACATTTTATTTGAGGATATAGATTCCAGTAACATGATATCTAGTGTGCAAAATGACACTAGCAGGCAGAGATCTATACCGAGCTTAAAAAGCCTTTGTGAAAAAGTAGCTGCAGAGTGTTTAGTGGAGCCACGGAATGCAGTACAACTGCTTGAGATTGCTGATTCTCTTGGAGCAGATGATTTGAAGAAATATTGTGAGGTACTGGTCTTTTCTACTGTATGAAGTATTTGCAATATATTGTTTCAAATGAATTGGAGCTATGTTCTTGCTTCTCTATTCATTATATAATTTATTGCTTAATGTTTTCAATTACACGGCAACCGACATGCAAATACACATACACACAATCGGAATGCACACATACACAATATTTAAGAATATGAAGTAAATGCTGACATGTCATCTTTATCAACTTGAACAAGCTTGCATTTAAAGAAAGTAACATGATATGAATTTGATTAGCTGGAAATAATTCATTTCATTGTTGGCAATAAATTCACGAGTTCAAAAGTCACTGCCATAAATTTGGCAGACGGTTAGACAAATCTGTGATAATAAACAAAGACTGTAAAACTATAAACTTAAATTGAACAGAGTAGTTAGTTATTATTTGTCATCAAGCTTTCTTTAAGCAACAGAAGTAAGATGTGCTGTCTCCTGTTTGATTAAAGAGTAGATTTCCTTCTGTCCATATTCACATAATTGTTGTTTGGTACATCACAATATTATAATCAAACTTCTGTCAAGTATCATGAGAACCTGATGTGAAATTAAATTTTTATTTAGATATAATTAATATTTAATTTCCCTAATTTAAAAAAGAGTAGATAGGTTACTAACACCTGTTTGGGAACGTTAATTTCTAGAATCATATTCATATTTACCTACAACCTTTGCTGGTTAATAGTTTTCTTTTCTTTATCTGGTAGACATAGTTTATCTTTTAGTGTATAGTAAATGGTAGTGCAAATTTATTTCGAAAGTTTTCTGTATGAATGAATGTGTCTGAAGGAATGTGACTGAAATGGCAATGAGTCTAACTAGTCTGGAAAAAATTATCAATAAAAGAATATCAAAAACTACATTCTCAAAAATCCACAAATATTGTCTAGAGATAGTATGAAAAATACTCCTCAAAACATGAAAATACTGCTACTACTGCTCTTCATTTGTTAGAAAGTTTCATCATCTATGTTGGTTAATATATGTTCATCCATTCTAATTAAATATTATTCTTTTCAAAGTATTCGTGAATAAGTATTATTTTTTAAATTGGACAAAAAAACAAGATAAGTACTTTGACATTATTTTTAGGTGAATCATTGAATCATAGAAATAGAGAAAAATGTTACGTGCTGTCAGTGTAATTGTTTTCACTTTTTTTTTTGGTCTCTTATGCTTTGTTTACCAGATTTTTTTTTTCTTTACTAACTTCATGAGGTACTATTTGTTAGATTATGCTTTATTGTACTCCATATTTGCACGTGTTTTTGTACTAGTATACTTGACATTTGACATTAATGTTAGGTGGTATCTTCTAGCATTACGTGCATTGTATTATTCTATCATGTAATTAGCCCTGTACTTCAACTGGTCTTTGCTGATATATATATATATATATATATATATATATATATATATATTACATGGTAGGTGTTTATATACTAAAGTTGTTATTATTTACTGGTTACAGGAGATTGTCATGCGCAATCTTGATTACATATTTACAGTTTCATCGCATACTATAGCAAGTGCATCACCAGATGTTCTTGCTAACCTTGAGAGGTTGCTAGACCAGAGATCATCTGAGCCATGGAGTCACCGTCGGCTTCCTACACCAACTGCTACCCTCCCTGCCATCATTAACAGCGAAGAGGATGATAGTGAGATAGAGTTTCAAAGGACTCGTGACAAACCCTTGAAAATGGAAAACGTCCAACGAGTAGATTCCTTTCTACAGCCCCAGGATGATTCTGATAAAGAAATCTCCAAAGTAGTCCGAGCTATAAGGAAAAAGTTGCAGCAGATTGAGATGCTTGAAGATAAGCAGTCTAGTGGACATCTTCTTGATGACCAGCAGATTGCAAAGCTTCAATCTAAGTCAGCACTTGAAAGCTCACTTGCAGAGCTAGGTGTTCCTGTTGAAACATCACAAAATAAAGAATCATCTTCTACTTTACCAGAAGGGAAAGGCAGTAAGAAAGGTAAACTATCAAAGAAACAAAGGAGAAAGAGTGGAAAATCAAACATAGGGCAGGCAGAAATAGAATCTGTTCACTCTAAAAGTGAAGCCATTCCCAAATCGGAGGACCTGTTGGACATTCACATCATGGGGATTTCTGATTCAAAGGTTGGTTTCCAATGTGCTATCTTACTATTTGAAAACACTGGTTGAAATCATATTTTTGTTTAATTTATTTTCTGGCTCTTGTTTTCTGTAAGGTTTTCAGTAGAGAGAAGTAATAGTGCACTAGATAAAATCGGTTATAGGCTGATAACTTGTAGTTTTAGATTGGACCAATTTTTCAGAGTATTTGTCTTGATAGCATCCCTGGGTTAGGTATGCAATCTGAGCTCTGAAGCATTTTTAATTCAGACTGCTCCTTCGTCTTTATTTTGTTTAAGTACCTGGCTTGGGTAGTTCATTAAACATTCATTGAGTTTTGGACCTACTTCGATGCTTTCAGAACTTTCATTTTTAGAGTTGTGTATATGCAATTTCATATTGTTGTTTGTTTGAGATATATTTAAATGGAAATAACTGTCCGTTTCATTAACGCAGATTTAACCAGTTATACATTTCATCATCTTAAACGGATGTTGTTATGTTTTGCAGAATATTTCTCAAAGAAGTTCTTGTCTTTTACTTTCTGTTATGAACTAGAATTAGTTGCACAGTTGCGTGTAATGCTTAAAATTCTACATTTTATTTTACATAGGTGGAAGAGGATGCTGTTTGTGAACAAATCACAGTAGACCAGGCTGCAAAAGATTTAGCTTTTGTAGTGCAGAAGAATGATGCTTTAGAGTTGCCGAAAGCCAAGGGTCCGTCACCAAAAGCTTCAAAAAAGAAGAGCAAGAAGGGTGGGCTTTCTATGTTTCTGAGTGGTGCTCTTGATGAAGCCCCAAAAGAGGTGGCTCCTCCTCCACCACCAGCACCAAAAAATGATGGTCCTGCATGGGGTGGGGCCAAGTTCATGAAGGGTTCTGCTTCTCTTCGCGAAATCCAGGATGAACAAGGCAAAATAAAGATAAACAAGCCAGCCGGGAGCAAGGACAAGGTGGAAGATCTTTCTGATTTTGGCAGTGGGGTTAAGATAAAGTTGAGTTCATTTCTTCTTTCCAGTCCAATACCCGTTACCTCAACTCGTAGTTCCCAGGTATCTGATGGAGAAATGAATACCCCTCCTTGGGCTGCTTCAGGAACCCCTCCCCATCCTTCTAGGCCATCCTTAAGGGACATCCAAATGCAACAGGTTTGTGATTTAACTCTTCCTTTCATGTTCTTATTCACTTGCTACAGTTGTACCTGTGTAATGCCTGCTTTGAATCATTAGGTGATAGATAACTCATTATGCATTTTGGCCTATTTATTATTTTTTGATTGCATTTTTGGTATCATTCAACTTCTAGTGTATACTTTTGTTCAATCATGGAATGTTGTTTTACATACAGGGAAAGAAACAACAAAGCCTTTCACACAGTCCAACGACTAGAACATCTGGCTTTTCCATTGCTACCGGTCAAGGTGGCTCGCCTTCGGAAACCACTGGAGTGAGTCGCTGGTTCAAGCCTGAGGTGGAAACACCATCCTCAATTCGTTCTATTCAGATTGAGGAAAAGGCTATGAAAGATCTCAAGCGCTTCTATAGCAGTGTCAAAATTGTCAGGAAGCAATCTTGATGCTAACCAATGATGTACGAATAAAGTAGGAAGAAGGGGCTCTTTCCTGTTCTCCTCTCCCTTGAGCATTACCATTTTTTCTTATCCTCTTTTCACTTTCCTTTTTAGTACAATATCTAAATCTGTACAGATAGTTTCAGTGTACATCCTTCCTTTTCAAATCAAAATTGTAGCTTTAGTTTCTTAGCATCATGGGTCTTTCCCATTTCTATGCTTTCCCAACTAGCTCTGTATATGACCCAAGATTTTTTTATGTACTCATTTTTAACCGTCTCAACTTAGAGATTGGTCAATAATGACCCTGAACCTGATGTCAAGGGCAGACATGGTTACTGTTTTCCTGACTCAAGTTGCTTCAAGGCTCAAGAATGTCAGAATAAAAGGGCACTTCTTTTCGAACAAGGGCTGTTTATGGCCCCATATCAGGGTTATTGCATCAATCTTCAACCCTTAATAATTTCACACCCTATATTATACATATCCACAGTTAGTAGTTGTGACCCTTCTCTACTGCATTAATGTTGTTCCATTTAGTAAAGAAATATTTAGACTTTGGAGTCATAATAATTGTTCTAATTGGTTTTTATAAGCTTTCTGAATGCTAGCAACATCAGAGACTATTGTCATCCTTTTAGCTCTGCAAGTCAAGTTCATTTATTATTTTCAATAAAGCTTAATTTTTTTGTCTGGATTTGGTTAAGCAATATTGACTTTAGGTAATATGAAAAGATAGTGGTTGAAAAAGATAAGGTGTTGCATGTTTTGGTATTATTGTTCAATGTTTCAAACTTGGGTGATTCAGATGTGTCTGTCGACTCTGAATCAGTACATTGACAACTTACTTCCCTTTTTCATTTTGATTATATACCTTGTTTGACAGGAAAAATAAGTAAATTTTCTTGATTGCAATAAAATATTTTTGCTTTTTTTTTATCCATTTATTCTGTTTAACATATTTTAAAATTAAAGTATTAGAAGATGCATAAAAATTTAATAGGAAGATGATAAACATGTTCTTGAAAAATTGAAAATATGGGTGAAAAAAACATTTTTTCACTAAAATTGAGAAAGATAAGAGTAATGAAACGAATAATTAATAAGTTTTATGATTTTATTAATGTTGACTTATTATTATTGATTGATGGGTGGGTTGACTTGGTAAAATGACAATGTCCAAATATCAATTATTTTTGTTAAAATTTATTATTTTCATGTCAGAAAAACCAGACGAGCGAAGTCAATTTACATCGAGAATACGATAAAACTTTTTTAACATTGGCTTTCATGGAGGCACTAAACTTTAGTATGTACTATTAGATTATTTGGATTTGAAGATGGATTAATGGGATGATAAAAAAAGGAAGTTAGAAATGAGAAGAAAAAGAATAAAAAGTGGAGTTACTTATATTAAGAAAGGGAGAGTGATAAGTGAGAACAAAGTTTGTAATAAATTTAATTGTATATTAATTTATTTTAATATAATCTATAACATATATTTTTTAAAATTAATTATGTAAATAAAAGCATAGATCTATAAATAAAAATGTTAATTGTGTAAAAAATATAATTAAATAGAAGATTGTTAGATATATTATCTTTGTCTTATTTTTATCTTTTATCTTTAGTTATTACCTCTTGCTTCTACTCGACGTAAATATTATAGTAACAGTTAAAGTTCTTCATGTTATTGGCGTTACACGACCTTGTTAATGAATATTTTCATATTTGTGATCAGATTTTGGGTTCACTTATTGTTTCCTCTTTGACTTGTACTTCTTCCACTCTTTTGTATGTACCTAGTAAACCCATCAATGATACACATGTTCCCTTTACGTTGGCATCTCAACGTCATGATCACAATCACTTTCGCAAGCTGGGAAAAAGATGTATCAAGTGTGACCATTGTGGCAAGCTAGGCTACAAGATTGATAGGTGTTATGCATTACATGGTCGCCCTCCTAGATCTACTGCTATTATTCAAACTGTTCCTCCCTCACAATCACCTACTAGGGATCCTCCTTCATTCAAAATTACAGATGACTTTGTTGTTTTCAGTAAATTTCTCAAATAGTATGAGGATCAACAACCTTCTAGTTTCACTACATCTGTAGCACGCACATGCACATCTTTTATTGTTTTGACTCCATCTTCTTGTCTTACCTCTTGGGTTCTTGACTCAGGAGCCATAAGTCACATTACTGATAACAAATCTTTGTTTTTTTCTTTGTCTTCTATGAATCCTTTGCCTTCTGTTACAATAGCTGATGGATCTAGAGTTTTAGCTCATGGTGTTGGGACTATTAACTTTTTTCCCTTTTTTTATCCATTAATAATGTTCTTTATGTCCCTAACTCTCCTTTTAACATATTATCCATTAGACATCTGTCTTGTTCTCTTATTGTAATATTTCTTTTAACAAAAATCTTATTTGTTTACAGGACCACAGTTCGAGACATGTGATTGACACTGAATGTGAGTCTCATGGTCTTTATCATCTTTTCCCTTTTATACATGTTGTCGCGGTTATGGAGTCTCCATCTCTTCTTCATGCTCTATTAGGTCATCCTAGTCTTTCCAAATTGCAACAACTTGTTCCAAGCTTATCCAAGTTGTCCAATTGGCTTTGAGTCATGTTAATTAGGAAAACATATTTATAGTTTCTTTCCTCGTAGTGTCTCACAACATGCTTCATTTCCTTTTGCCTTAGTCCATTCTGACATTTGGGGACCTAGTTGTGTCAAGTTTAATTTAGGTTTTCAATATTTTGTTACTTTTATTGATAATTATTCCAGATGCATTTGAGTATTTTTAATGAAAAATTGTTCTGATTTATTGTATATTTTTCAAACCTTTTATAATGAAATTAAAACTCAGTTTAGTGTTTCTATTCAAACTTTGTGCAATGATAATGGTTGTAAATATCTTTTCCATTCTCATAAACAATTTATGGCTTCTCATGGTATTCTCCATCAAACTTCATGTGTTTATACACCTCAACAAAATTGGATGACTAAGCGCAAAAATAAACATCTTGTTGAAACAACTCACATTCTTTTAATTCATGCTAACGTTTCTCAATATTTTTGGGGTGATGTTATTATTACTACCTGTTATCTCATTAATCGCATGCCCTTTTCTGTTTTAGATAATAAAATACCTCATTCTATTTTATTTCCTCATGAACCCCTTCACCCCTTATCTCTAAAAGTTTTTTTTATCTAAATGTTTGGTTCATAACTTTAGTCTTGATCTTGATAAGTTATCTCATCGATCACACAAATGTGGATTTTAGGCTTTATTAGATCATAAAAATGGATACAAGTGTTTTTCTCCTTCTTTTACTCACTATTTTGTTTCAACAAATGTACCTTCAATGAGTCTTCCTTTTATTTTAACGATCATTCTTCTTTTGATATGTCTCCTTCTAATACTATCAACATTCTTGTTATTTGTGCTCCTCCAATTGTGCTTAGTCCACCAAGTGTTTCTCAACAACCACCAAGTGACTAAATTCAAGTGTCAACTACTTTGTCTCCTCTAGCTTTGACAACCGAGTCTATCCTTCCAATTACCCTTCAAAAAGATATATGTTCTACCGTAATCCCTCTCCATATTATATTGCTTTAAGTTATCACAGATTGTCTTCACCTTTTTATACTTGCCTTTCGTCTAGGGAGCTTGTCCAATTACCATATGGAAAATCCTTTGTTGGTTGCAGGTGGGTTTTTGCTATCCAAGTTGGTCCTGATGAAACTATTGATCGCCTCAAAGCTCTTCTTGTGGCCAAAGGTTACACAAAAATTTTGGGTTGGATTATGGTGATACATTTTCTCCAGTGGTAAAGATAATATTTGTTTGTTTATTTATAGCCATGACAATTCTTCAACAATGGCTTCTTTATCACCTGGATGTCAAAAATCCATTTCTCAATGGAGATTTGAAAGAAGAGGTTTATATGGAGCAGCCTCCAGGATTTGTTGCTCAGGGGGAGTATTTTGGGTTGGTATATCGTCTTTGCAAATCCTTATATGGCCTAAAATAGTCTGCAATGGCTTGGTTTGGAAAATTTAGTAATGTTTTTCAATAATTTGGTATGACTTAGAGTGAGGTAGATCATTGAGTCTTATACCATCACTCGAGTGTTGGATATGTCTACTTGATAGTATATGTTGATGACATCGTTCTTACAAGCAGTGAGAGTCATGACATCTCTCAGATGAAACAACATATTTGTAACAATTTTTAGACCAAAGATCTTAGCAAACTTAGATATTTCTTGGGTATTGAGGTGACACAATCTAACGACGGTATTGTTATATCTTAAAGGAAGTATGCATTGGATATTTTTGAGGAAACTAAGTTGATGAATTCAAAATCTGTTGACACACTCGTGGATCCTAATACTAAACTTATTCCAAAATAGGGGGACCCTATCCGAGAAATATAGAAGACTAGTTGGAAAATTGAATTATCTCACAATTACTCGTCTTGACATTTCCTTTGTAGTTAGTGTTGTAAGTCAATTCCTTAATTTCCCGTGTGAAGATCATTGGAACGCAATTATCCGTATATTAAAATACATTAAAGGATTTCTTGGAAAAGAGTTGTTATATGGTTCTAATAAGTATACAAGAGTAATTTGTTATTCAGATACTGATTGGACATGATCTCCTTTTGATAAAAAGTTTACATCCGAATATTGTGCCTCCATTGGTGGTGAAAGAAAAATATTACAAAACAATGAAAAATGTAGAGAAATGTGAGAAAAATTTGTAAGTGATTTGGTTAATGTGAATGACATTTTTTATTAATAGATGAAATTGTAAGATGACGAAATTGTTCCTACGATTAAAAACTATTATTATTATTAGTATTATTAATTTTTTATTGTAAATATATATATATATATATATATATATATATATATATTATGATTATTAATTATTATTATTAATATGATTAATTTTAATTGTTAAAATTTATTTAAAATAAAATTTGATTAGTTTAAATCAAATTAAAACAAACAATGAGTTATTAGTTTGAATATAATTTTTTTAAATTGATAAAATTATTTTAAACTATTTTATTTAACTATTAAATTATAATTTTATCAATAATATAATTAACAAAAAATATTATTATATATATTATAATAAAAATTATTTATATATTTATTAGTATTAATTTTATAAATATTACTTTTTCAATATCAATTAATTGATTTTTATAAAAAAAAAATAAGAATCACGTTAAAGAATGTAAGAGCCTAGAAAATCATATCTTAGTTATGATAGAGTGTTTTAAAGAGACTGAGTTATTTTAATATTAGGAAATCAAAAGTATAAATAAAATTTCTAATAAGTTTCATTATCTGAAAACACTCTATCTCTCCAAAGCTCTTTCTCTTAGAGTTTCCTACTCTCTCTCTAAGTTTTCTAACTCTTTGTCCATCTGAAGATTAGAGACCGCTTGAGTGATTTTTGAAGATGCTTTTTTCCTCAGTTTATACAAGTGCAAAAACAGCGTGTAACGTCACGTGTTCGACGTCTAACCACTCAATAACCAACGTTAAAATTATCAGTGGCAATTTTTTAAATAAATGCAATTATTAAACGAAGTTTAGAATTATAATTCGACGTAAAAAGATATAATTTGTCGAATGTCTCAGTGTTAGACGTCAAAAGGTTAGTGAATTCAATAAAAAATTGAGCGGGAGATTGAAAATTCATTCACTTTATCTTAGCGCGCGAGACCCTCTTCTCTGCTCAAACTTTTCTCGAACGAAGTTTGAGGACCATCACATGTAATCTTTCTTTCATTTGATACAAATGTATGTTCATTAACTACTTTAGGTATGATTTTCGTTTTGTTTTCACCGATTATTTTCGTGTTCTTGTCCTTCATAGACACATTCTGCTTTCTCTCTCACTGGTGGCAACACTTTATTCCGATGAACCCACCTTTTGAAGGTTAGTTTTCGTTTTCATTTTGAAGAACTTATTTGTTGAATTTGTTTGTTGTTTTTTTGTTGAACTTGTTTGTTGTTGTTGTTTAGTTGAACTTGTTTGTTGTTGTTGTTTGATTGAACTTGTTTGTTGTTTGTTAGTGTTATTTGTTGTTGATTCTATATTACGGTTCATAGTTCTGCTTTTCAGGTCTCGTAGAGTTGTAAAAAAGGATTATAATTAATTAAAAAAAATAAAAAAATTTTATTAACGTCGTATATTGACAAAATTCGACGTTAAATTAACGTTGAATTTTTTAAATTTGACGTCAATTTAACGTCTCACAATATGACGTCGTTCTCGAATTCGATGTGAAAAGGCAAAAATATTCGACGTTGTATGTTGTTTTTGTACTAGTGTTATGTGTGTTTTCATGTATATGAATTGTTATAGTCGCATGTGTCATTCGAGTCTTTTATAAGACTCCATGTTGATCAATGGTCCTAACAGTATGCCTTGATAATGGTTTTGTGGTTTATATGAGAAGATAGGATTCTTGATCCTGTTGGAGCTATTTTAGGGTCTTTAGAGTCATTTGGTCATTTGACAGTTTTTAGGCCATGTGATATCAGCTGAGGGTATATTTGTAGATCCGAATAAAGATAGAGACAGTGTTGAGATGGGAGTGCCCTAAGTCCATGTTTGAAATAAGGAGTTTTATGGGCTTAACTAGCTATATATAAGATTCATTAAAGGATTCTCTAAGTTAGTGGCGCCTTTGACACACTTAACCCACAAGGTTTACTAGTGCGCTAGTGTTGGTGATTCTTGACACAAGTAGATCTTTTGAGGTCTGTTGTGATTCCTTTTATCAGGGTTTAGGTTGTGTGCTTATGTAAGAAAAGAGAGTGGTGACATATGCTTCAAAGAAATTGAAGGTTCATGAGAAGAACTAGGCTACTCATGATATGGAGTTGGCAACGGTGGTATTTGCCTTGAAGATATGGAGACACTACTTGTATGTGCTTAGCTTCAAGTTTTTAGTGATGATAAAAGTTTGAAATTCTTGTTTTATCATAAGGAGCTAAACATGTGACAAAGACGGTATATAAAGTTTCTAAAGGACTATGACTTTGATTTTTTATACCATCCGGGGAAAGCTGATGTGAATGCAAATGCTTGAAGCAAAAAGGCAGTGAATGTGTCTTATATGATGGTTAGAGAACTTGAACTGGTGGAGAAGTATAGATATATTTAGTTGCAAGTGGTAATGGGAGAAAATGTCATTAGATGTAGTCATATGATGACATAAAGTGATTTCTTAAGTTTGGTTAAAGCAAAGCAATTATTAGATCCTAGTCTGCAAAAGACGGTTAAGTTGATTGGATCAAAACATGCTAAGGATTTTGCGATGAGAGATGATGATATTTTAAGGTTTAAGGACATAGTTTGTATACATGATGATGTTGAACTGAAGAGTTTGGTTTTAGAAGAAAGGCACAAAAGTCATCTTAGTATTCATCCCCGTATGGTCAAGATGTATCAAGATTTGAATGATTCTTTCTTGTGGTCTAGTATGTAGTGTGATGTAGCTTAGTTTGTAGCCTCATGTTTGACTTGTCAAAGGGTAAAACTGGAACATTAGAGGCTTGAAGGGATATTGTAGTAAATGGAGGTAGCAGAGTGGAAATGAGATAGCATAACTATGGATTTGAAACCCATTTGCCACGGTTTGTGAGTGGGCATGATGTAGTTTAGGTGATAGTAGACCGGTTAACGAAGAGTGTTCATTTTATAACGGTTAACTTGAGGGTGTCTATGGTCAAGCAGACATAATTGTATATCAAGGAGATAACAAGGCTACATAAAGTGCCTTCAAATATTGTGCCAGACAAAGATCCTAGGTTTGCTTCTAGATTTTGGCAAAACTCTCGAAGAGTCTTTGGGTAGCAGGTTGGGGATGAGTTATGCCTATCATCCTCAAACTGATGGGAAATTAGGAAGAACAATTCAATCACTTGAGGATTTGTTGAGGACATGTGTATTGGATCATATGGGTTATGGAATGAAGTTTTTCCCTTGACAAAGTTCACCTACAATAATAGTTACCATGCTAGTATTAAGATGGCTTCATATGACGCTTTGTATGGCAGAAGTGTATAACTCCTTTATGTTGGTATCAGGATGGTAAGATGATAAGGAATCTTCAAGTGGTACAAATTTGAGGAAAATTCTCTTCAAGAAAAAGGGTATGATAGAAGATTATCTCCTGAACGTATATGAGAAGCTCTTGAGGAAAAACATTCACAATTCAAAAGATTTATGTCAAGGTCAATGATGAAAACATGTCTCCTTCAATCTTATAATATTCCATGAATGTAAGAGCCTTGAAAATCATGTCTTAGATGTGATAGAGTGTTTTAAATAATGAGAATCAATTATTTTAATAATAAAAGTTCAAAAGTATAAATAGAACTTTTATCAATGAGTTTCATTATCTAAAAGCACGTAATCTCTCTAAAGCTCTTTCTCTAAGAGATTCTTACCCTCTCTCTAAGTTTTCTAACTCCCTATCCATCTGTTTCAAGATTAGAGACCGCCCAAGTGATCCTTGAGGTGAGATCATTAAGTCTATTCTATTAGTTATTGTGAAAGAGTAAGTTGATTTATGCTCCTTTCCTTAGTTTGTGTGTTCTTCCAGGCATGTGAGTTGTTCTGTAACATGTGTCATTCGAGTCTTTTATAAGACTCCTTGTTGATTAGTGGTCCTGATGGTATACTCTGGTAATGTTTTTGTGGATTGTAAGAGCAGACAAGGTTCCTAGAGTTGTTGGAGTTGTTTTATAGTCTTTAGAGTCATTTGATCATTTGACAGGTAAAAGAAGCTAATTACTCTAATTTTAGCTAAGAGGCAAGTTTTGATTGATGCTTGTATGCTTGTATGACAGTTGGATTGTGTAATTGAGTTCTCTTAAGAGATATAACTTGTTAAGTTGAATTAGGAAGCTTGAATTGCCATTAGAAATAATAAGATAAAAACTATACTATGATAAAATGATTGAGGTTGTATTTGAAGTGAATTGTATTGTTGACATGCATATGATATGTGAACTAGTTTTGCAAGATTGGAAAGACAAAAATCTATAGAATTTTGTTCTTTTGAGTTATGCAGACTCGTTGGGCGAAGTCAAAGTTAGAGAGCTACTGACTTGGTGGTCAATGGGCAAGAAAAAACTCGTTGGGTGAAACCAGAGTCAGAGGGTTCACTAAAGTGACGACCACTAGGCGAGAATATATTCGTTAGGCGAATTTTGGGGGATTTTAAATCTCTAAGTTCCATTGGTTTTCTTGATGAGTGAACAGATCTGGTGGCTAAGCGAGAGTACTTTCGCCGAGCGAGAGTACTTTCGCCGAGCGAGCAAATTTGGTGGTTGGGTGAAAATATTAGAATTTTAACTAAATTTTCACATACCTTTTATAATGTGTTTAATGTGTGTAATTTATGTGAATGTGAAAACAATAGTTGGATTATAATATGATATGTGAATGGTTGGAGCCAATCCAAGAAGGAATTGGTAGTGATGTTATTAATGTGTGCTTTGACATGTGGGGATTCTGAAAGTAGGTATCTTGCTATACTACCAACCATTGAACTCATATAAAGATGAATGAAGTGAGAGAGAGAATGACAGAAGGTCTTTACCATGAACTTTCGGTCTCATGTGTGAAAAATTAACCTCGTGTGTAGTAAGGTGATAATCCATGTATTTATGACTCTTTAGAGTATAAATACTACTACAGGTACACAACTATATTGAATACATATGTCAAAGCATGTATCCAGATAATTGAGTTTAGAGTCAATTATTGATAAGTTTATATAATTGAGAGAATGTTATAAATGTTGAACCAATATGTGATATGTTAAATTGTTTGTGAAATTTTCTTTTGAATACTAGCTTATCCAGCCTTCTTTTCTATCTCTATTATTATCTTTTTTGCAATGATCACCCATTAGTGTGAGCAGATGATAAGTTAGGTGTTGATATGATGTTGACGGAGAGTGATGCTACCGAGTGATATGTTAGGTTTAGTTAGATGTTGTATATTAGTTTTTAACTTTTGAGTGACTTGTTAGTTTTCTAAGACCTTATATATATATTATGTTGTATATTTACTACTATGAATAATTATATGAATAATTATATCAATATTTAGTATGCTTCTTATCTATCTACCATGTATTATCAAAATATATGATGTTTTACTTAGTAATTTTAATTATTAAATGGGACGTTACAAATAAAATACAATATTACTAAATATTTAATATCTAGAAAACATATTTTCATATTTTTAGTGTCAAAATATTGAGAAAGAAGTTATAATTATATGAATTTTAAATCAAAATATCAAATAATTGGATAAAAATGAAAGAATTATGTAAAATATTTCACAATTACACGTAAATAAAAGTTCATGAAAACCAAAACATATATAATTTTTACAAACATTTAATTAAACAAAGTGGATAGAGTTAAAAAATATTTTTAAAAGTTATAGAAAGAAAGCAAATATCCAAGTTTAAAAACATTTCAATGTCTGTTTACTAATATATTTTTCTTATAAAATTATAGATATTATATTGAATTGAATCACATAGAAAAAAATTTATAAACTAACAATAATTCAAATTTAGACATAAATATTTCATTTTTTAAACAATAAAATATCATTAAAACAATATTTTACATTAGAAAAATAAATAACAAATAACATATATTTAAAAAAAATAAAAAAATCAAATAATTTAATACATCATTATATGAAATCGGACAAAATATATAATTAAATGTTAGATATGATGAAAAATATCTTGAAAACTTGAGAAATCTTTCCAAATCAAAAGTTATTCACATAAAACAAAAATAAATTATAATAGAAAAAACAAAATATTTTTATATTACTTAATAAATAAAATAAATGTAGGTTATGGCTAGAGATATATTTTGGTATTCGTGAGAGGTGGTTCGACTCCTTCGTTTCTGCCACGCCGCGTAAGTTCTATTACTTACTCAACTTCCCCAAAACCCGTCAGGGCAGGAGGCCATGCACAGGTTGCAGATGCGTGAGAAGCT